>NW_027437189.1:9343439-9640939 GCF_033239565.1 Halichoeres trimaculatus | reverse complement strand
TTCTCCAGGGAAAACTCCTGTTAAGAAAAATGAAGCAGGTATTGAGTAGTAAGCTCTTTGACTTGTACGTTTTAGCAAAAACTGGAAACGTGTTTTGGGAGTCCTCACTTTACTGGCAGCGGCACTGATAGACTCAAACTGTTCCAGGTATGGGGTCAAGTTCTGTTTGAGAACTTTACGTAGAGTAGTGCCAGAGTCAGGGGTAAGATCATATCCCGCAATATCTGACATCTGGTCCCAGTGGCGATCTCGGATTCCCGGATTACACAAAATGGAAACCACAGGGATATGGTTCTGTTTAAACAATTCACATAATTGTTAAATATCAAAAGAGAAAGACTTTCTATTCTGAACTTCTTTTAAATATCACTGCGCACACAACCTTGAAATCTTTGATCTGTTCCAGAATAGTGGAGCACAAAAGGACTGCCGGGCTTTCCTGCTTCCTTGGACTATCCACACTACCACGCCGCTTAGTTGTCCCAACCATTTTCTCCATCTCTTGCTCAGCTTTGTTCTGTTTCTGCTGAAAAAACTTCAGCATCTTGAAGAGTTCCCTGAAGAACTCATCCACTTTCCCTTCCATGCTTTCACCATCAAGGTCCTGGAAGGAACCGTCCATCCATCTATTCACGAGAATACAATGACAGATTATAATGTAACTTCTGATTACAGTTAAACAGTGTGTGCCAGAGTGTTTTCAGACCTGTTCTCTGTGCGCTGCCACTTTAGGACAAGTCCAAACAGCTTATGATATGGTTCAATGCTGTCTTTGATGACTTCAACTTGTGGGTAAGATGTTGGCTCCTTTTCAAAAAACTCCTCTTCCTTGTTAATCTGGGCAATGGCCTCCTCAGCCTCCTGGAGAAACTTCTGAACTGTTCTGACGTCCATTATATACTGCTCAAAAGAAGAAACATGAGTAATTTTAAACATGATCAAATAAATTTGCTGACAACCACAGTACCATTTCTCTGTTTGGTGCTTCAGGTACTGATAGCTCTTGTTGTTGTTGTGATGCACAAGAACAAGAACTTTAAGAGCCTATTTCTGTGTTATATCTGTTTTCAGCACACTCTTTTTCATCTTCCAATTGCAATGATTTGCTTTCTCAATTATTTGATGAAGCAGGACAGCAACAGTAGCTCTTTTTCTAAATTGAAAAATAAGAAAATATCAAAATCAATTTACATAAAACTCACTTCCACTTCATGTTATTTCTAGAAATGCATCAACATTTAATAGGGGGTTATATGTGAGACAATTTGGGATTAAAATGTGTATTTTTTTTTTATTTTTATTTTTTTTGTGGCTTCAGCGATATTTTTACTACTTTTCTCCTGTGTTTGTCTGGAGATCCTACATGTAACCATGGCTGCATTGTTTACATGTGACATTAGCTGTTAGCAGCCTGTAGCATGTCAATGCTAACTAGTGTAAGGCTTGATGATTTCCCTCAAGTTGAGGAGGAGGAGGTGAGGACGATGTGCTGGTTCTCGGGTGTGAGCTGGGAGGTGACGACGTGGACCTGTCCTTCCAACTTGTTGTTGGGAACGTGGGATCTATCTCCGGTGGGATGGATGAGCTAGCTGGGCTAGCCCAGCGGCAGAGGGGCTATTGGAGGGCAGAGTGGCATCGTGCTGTTCATGGACGTGGCTGACGGAGCTGACATTGGACGCCGGCCCCACATTGGAGGAGCTTCGCCTGCTATGGGCAGACAGGACCCAGGAGACAGAGACTGAACAGACTGCTGAAGAAGCTCAGTCCTGGACCCTGTGGAGGTGGAGACTGGCTGGGCTGGAGAGTAGTGGACGGGCTGTCGTCGTCTATTTTTTTGTGGACCCTTTTGCACTTTCTATACACTTTCTTACTTTCGTTTTCTTGATTGCTGCTGTGACTCCTGAATTTCCCCTCGGGGATAAATAAAGTATTTTCTATTTCTATTTCTAAATAAAGTGTTTTCTATTCTATTCTTTCTATTCTAATGTCTTGGAGATTAAGTCATGCCTGTAAATAATTTTTGATTACTAAGTTGAGAACAAGGCTATTTTTCTCCTGTTCCTTTTTTATGCTAAGTTATCAGGCTGTGGTGTTGTTTCATTTCGATTCAACAGATACAATTAGTAATTCTTTTTTTGAACAATATTCATTTGGAAAGCAAATACATGGGACAGTAGCCACGGTTACATGAGGAGTTTTTTGTCTTTCTGAATGGAATCTTTCTGAATGACTTTTCCGAAAACAATAGTATACATGGAAAGTAATATTCCAATCTCTGGTCTACATGCGCTGCTATAATCAAACAGAATAATCAATGGGGCATGCGCAGAAAAACGTAAACATAACGTGATTTATCAAAGAACGTCTCTAGTTGCGTCTTACGACATATCTGAGCATGCGCTGAAAGAACGCACCATGATAACTTTCCGTTTGAGTGGATACATGATACCTCAATCGGTTTGGGGAAAGGAATATTTCACCTCTGTGAAACCGATTAAATGTCTGTTCAGATTGGCACTTTTCTTTCGGAATGAGGTGTATGCAAAGGTTAATTTTTTTTCTGTTTGAGCAAATAAACCGAATGCAAGCAGAATATTTGGTTACATGTATACGTGGCTACTGTTGACCAAGAGGTGTAAAAGTATGCGCCATAAGAAAATGTCCCTGACGGCCCCTTATAACATAAGATCACCCTGATATAAAGAGACTATGTTATCCTTTGCCTACAGAGTCAGAACTCTTTTTGTAAGGGTACACTGTACCTGCTGCATCATTTCCAGCTCAGAGCAACATGAAAACTCTTCGGCCCTGCGTCCCAACATTTCCAGCTCTGCCATCAATCTTTCTCTCTTGGCTATCAACTCCTCTTCTCCTTTTTGCTTGGCTTTTTGCAGCACCTGAAAAAACCAACCAAACCATCCAGACAGAGTCAGGTAATCTAATGGGGGAGGGGGGATAACATAATGTCAGATGTGGTTGAGACAGGAGTGCTACCTCATTACTGAGCTCAAAGACATGGTGGATTTTCTGCGGCCAGAGGAAGACAGCAGAATTAAGTTCTTGATCCTGTGCATCTATGATGAAGACATCCAGGAGGTAAATCAGTCTGCAGTAGCTTTCCTGTTGAGACATGTGGAAATAAATTAGTTCAGACCTGATGTAAGACTTGCAAATAGAGTTGTGTTTGAAACAAGTAGAGGCAATAACAGGGTTTGTCACCTTTATTTTCTCATTAAGCTCTTCAATACCCTTCGTCTTAATTTGATTAATGTAATCAATGAGCTGAGTCATTGCATCTGTCGTCTCTGGTACTTTCAGAGCGTTCTCTCTGATGGTTTCAAATTCAGAGCAGATCCTTTGAACAGACACAAAAAGAAACTGAGAAAATCTGAGCATTCTGAGCACAAACGGGAGGCTTTTCAAAATGATGCTACAAGAAGTGACTCACTGTAGATTTTGCCCACGGTGGTCGCTGATGAGTTTCTTTAGGAGTATTTCAGCATAGCTTTTGGCTTTGTTGGCCAGGCCCTGCTTCAGCTCTTCACAGTCCAGATGGACCATTGTGAAGTGGGCTTTGGCTGGTAGGCCGATAATCTCCTTTGACAGAGTGCAAAACTCCTCCACTAGCTTTAAAAAGAAGAAACATTACACTTTGACAGTCGTTGGGGAACTGGAGAAATGCCACAGAAGTTATAAAACATATGCAGCTTAAAATTGAATCTGCCTCTTACTTCAGTGTACTCCTCAAAAGAGTGCTCTTCTTTCATGAACTTTTCCACTCTAGCCTTTGCTGTTCCATTGACTAACCAATCATACTTATCAACTGCAAAACAGAGCAGAAAAATCAGCAAGGAATTCAGTCAGAGTTGTGAGAAAACCAGATGAAATATGATTCTGGAAACATCACCATAGTTTTTGAAATGTTTGTCAGGGTCTGTTAGGTTCTTGTGAACAGCTGTCTTCACAGTGGCCTTCGCCTGTGCCAGGATGTGATCAGCAACTTTAGCATCCACAACAGAAGATGAGCTTTGCGTCAGCCATGACTGGACAGTTTGTACTCTCTGTGGGTCAGGGTCAAAGATATTAAAAGTAACTTTAGAAATAATGTAGAAATAATGTCAAAGTGTTCCTTTAAATTGCTGTTCCACACAATCTCACCTGCAGTGTGTGTGTGATGGCATTAAGGATGTCAAAAACAGAGGCTTCCAGGTCTTGTAAGGTAGGATAAATTTCCATCTTTTCATCATCAAACGTCAAGGCCATGCGGAAGACAGGCAGGCTGTGGCCACTGTTTGGATCAAACAGGCTAACAAACTCCTCCATACTTCTGTGGAGCATGGATTTCAACTGCAAATTTAAAGGAGACAAATGTTACTGGCATGTGTAAGAGATCCTACTTCCTGGCAGGTTTTCCTTCTGTTTCACAATACAGTATTTAAGTATGACTAACTTTTTTAAAACAACAGTTATTCATTCTGCAAATCTCAGGTCAACAAAATCTCACCTGATTTGAGATAAGAACCGATGCACATCTGAAGAAGGCATCCTGTTTCTCCTCTTTAATTCTTTCCAGTGTTTCCCTACTTGTTAACAAGCTGATGACTTTAGGAAACCATGTATTCATGATACGGTCCTCTGTCCTCTTACACTGTACAGCCACTTTGTTCTGAAGGCTCTTACAGTCTACAGGTCCCGAAGCTCTGAACCAAAACAGGTCAAAAATATATCAAAAGTCAAAATCTTGAATCATCATATGAAAAACCATGGCTGTGCATTTAATTTTGCAGTTTCATGATCATGTGTTGTCTTCTCTTACTGATAATTAGAAAGGTCAACCAGGGTCAGTGGAGAGAATGTTGTGTGGCCAATATTGAGGATGGTTTGCATTACTGGATGAAGAATGTGCAGATTTTTTTGCAAAAGCTTGCGGTTTCTGATAAAGCTGTCATGATGAGGTTGGGGGAAATCAAGAATTCTGCAAAAGATTTGAAATGTTTTTCAGAAAAAGGCATTCAAAACACCAACTCTTTTCGTTTTCCTGCAACCATTTTACTTTTCAAGACCCTCACTTTGATTGTGAAGCTGTCTGTTCGCCGTCATGTCCTTCTTTCTGAGGATTCTTCAGTACTGTGTCCACTAAATGGGATGATAGTGACATAAGCAAGGTTCACCTGTGCTCTACATAAGCTCACTAATGTAACTTGCAGTACCTGTGTGCCGGACAATCACTCTGTGGAAATCATCACTGACTTCTTTACAGAGCTTTTGTAACAGGTTTTTGGTCTCAGGGTTCTCTCGCAGTTTTGGTGAGAGACGGGAAACTATGGAGTCTAACCAGTGTTGCTGGATTGGAGCTACTGGGCTGCTCTCCACACAGCGCTTCAGGAACATGTAGTTTATCTGCAATGAGTTTAAGCAAATTAAAGGATAAGTTCGGTTTATGCAGCTTTTACATTGTTTATAGAATGAAGTAGAACAAAATACTCACCCAGAAGGCTTTCCTGATCCAAGCAGTGCTTCAGGAGATATTTAGATCCAAAATCGTGCAGCGGACGTCCGTATAATGGGATCCATCGGGGCATAGACAGCCCCACTCCTAAAACTGCATTAATCGTCCAAAAACTCATGTTTTTCACCAATGTTCCATCATGGTCCGCTCCGGGTTAGTCCTCTGCTTCAGTCTGTGTCACTCCAGACAGCGCTGTGTGGCTGTACTGACCTATGAACTGACGAAGACTTTTTTACGTTTGCCCCTTCGCGCATGTGCAGTACTCTCTGGAGAGCTGACTCCACTTCCTCCTTTCTTTGAGGGGCAAACGTAAACAAAGTCTTTGTCAGTTCAGAGGTCAGTACAGCCACAAAGCGCTGTCTGGAGTGACACAGACTGCAGCAGAGGACTAACCCGGAGCGGATCATAATGGAAAATTGGTGAAAAACATGCAGTTTTAGGAGTGTTGCTGTCTATGCCCCGATGGATCCCATTATACGGACGTCCACTGCATGATTTTGGATCTAAATATCTCCTGATGCACTGCTTGGATCAGGAAAGCCTTCTGGGTGAGTATTTTGTTCTACTTCATTCTATAAACAATGTAAAAGCTGTATAAACCAAACTTATCCTTTAAGAGTGGTATGTCATAAAGTTACATGATAATTTCATAAGAGTTCAGAGTTAATCCAATAAACTAACTTACCCTACGCTTTCGCTCCTCACTGAGCATCTGTAAAACAATTGTTAAAATACGTCACATTGCAGCCGATTCTGTAGGTTTTGGGCTTAATATGTATAGATTGGTAAATGTCATACAGAAGGTGGCAGCTGTGGTTCTGGAGACTGGCTGCGCAGAGCCTCCCTCTCTTTGGTCTGTCTGTAGGCTTTCATTGCTTTAGACACCCTGTCAAAATTAAGTGAACAAAGTCATCTCAATGCAGAAACCCTGGTGATCATGCTTGTATCCCTTAAATGCTGGTATCATTCTTTTACACCTGTCTATTGCTAAAATACTGATTAAAAGTAGCTGCCATAGCTGAGCTGAAAACTTACAGTATCTTCTGGAGTTGTTCTTGCTGCACTTTACTCCTTCTGCGACGCAACAGTTTCCTCTGAGCACATATCCTCTGTTTTATCTCCTCCTTTGCTGCCGTGGCCTGTGCAATCTCATCGTCCTGCTGCTGTTGCTGCTGCTGCTGTGGGCCTTCAATGGGGGGCAGGACTGGAACCCTCGACGTGCCCCTCACCGCTGTCTCTTTCAAAACTCCGGGACAGGTGGCCATCTCCGGTAAGGAGACACTTTAAATAAGATATGTTAAAATAAAATGAGCTAAGTTAGACCTTTTGTGTTTCAACGCAAGGCTAACTAACCGTAGTTAGCAAAGAGTTGTGCTTCATGGCGTACATGAGACGTTAAATACGCTAATGTTTTGACACAGACTTTTAAGTTAAATGTTGATTCTGGAAAAATAATTACAACAGTGGCAACAGACTTACCCTTTCCTTCATTCAATATCTTTGCGGTATGGTGAATAAACAAATAGCTAACATAAACTCCGACAAATTTGCATCCCCGGGGACGTTGAGGCTAAAGTTATTAGCCTTGCCGTAACCATGGATACAGTAAACGGTAGGCATTGCTGGGAGGCGGGCCGAGTTAAATCCACCTGTCGCTCACCTTGATGTTTGTTGTCTTCAATTGTGCGGAATCATATTCTGCCCACAGTTTAGCAGTCTGGAACAGTGAATAGTGTTTTCATTTTTATCCTGTAATTTAATTGAGAATGTAAATTGTGTGTTGTATATTTTGTCTGGACCCCAGGAAGACTAGCTGTCGTCTTGGCGTCAGTTATAGGGATCCTTTTAAATAAACAAAATAAACAACAACAACAACAAAAAAAACAAAAAAACAAAACAAAACAACAAACAGCCAATTTGCCTTTTGGATCAAGCTCTTAAAGTTAAATGAAGTTTTCACAGAAAGCCAAATTATTCCAAATGAATAACAGTGATATATTTAAGGTGAAGCATTAAGAATAAAGTTAAAATAAACATCACAGCAAACTATATTCACATGTTAATGGATGGTTTTCACCATACTCTGAACAACTTATTTATCAGTTTTATTCTTAAATGGACTTGATAATGGGGTAAAATGCAATACTTTTCAGTAAGCAGATTACAACAACGATTGCACTTCTGAGAATTCATGGTGTGGATCAAAAATTTATGTTGATTTTTTTATAAGGCTGTCTTGGAGAGTCTCATCAGATACAGCATAACAGCTTGGTTTGGGAACCTTTCTGTTCAGCTTAGAAACAAACTATCTCGGTTAATTCATAGTGCTGGAAAAATTACTGGTGTCAAAGAGCAAGTTTCCGACTATCTATGATCAGGCCCCTCTGCAAAAGGCATATAAAATAATCAATGATCCATCACACATTCTACATAGTGAGTTTGAGCTGCTACCATCTGGAAGAAGATTTAGAGTTCCTCACTGTAGACTAAACAGATTCAAAAATTCATTTATCCCGGCATCTATTAAAATGGTCAGCCAGAACAGTTGAGACCAGTGCTCTGATTTTTGCACGTTTTGCACAGTAGCACTTTTGCACAGTTAGCTCTTTTGCACAGTTAACTCCCCTACTATTTATTCATCTATTTTAACTGGTTGTATTTATTTGCTATTATGTATTCACTACTGTATTCCCTCATACTGTAATGGCATTATGTGGTTGTTTTGTTAGGTATTCTGTGTTATGTGTGTATGATGTGCTGTCTGATGTGACTGCAGCATGGGTGTTTGGCCCAAAATGAATTTCTCACTTTGTGAGACAATGAAGTTAATCTTGAATCTTTTCATATTGTTAAATTTATATTTAACTCTATAGTAAAGCACAATGTACTATTCAGGGGTCTTGTCTTGTCTTTCCTTGCAAGGGAAAAATCATGTGTTGCATAGTCAGTAAAGAAGTGTCTGTCCCTCGTCTTAAATACACAACAGGATAAACAAAATTATGTCATACAGTTCATGTGGAGGTAAAAAAAAAATGAAATAAATAAAATAAAAAATAAAATTTCAGAAGTCCCAATTTTATGCTGAGTACAGTATCAAACTAATGTTCTTAGTCAAGTGTCAGGAGATCTATTGACTACTTGCTCTGATATAAAATATTAACATAGTAAACTTTGAATTAACTATTTCAAATTATTATAGGAAATCTATTTAGTGTTACAAAATATGGATATTTAGCTGCGCTGGTAGTAATTTAGACAATCTCAGTAATATACTCTAGGGGGCAGCAGCATGCTGTGTTCTACATGAAACCGGAAACAGAAGAGGAAGGAGAGGCTTTCTTCCGCTGGCAGGCTAGCTACTGCTGGAAAGTAGCGACAGATTTTTCAGGTAACATAAACTCAGCAGTCTCTGTTTCTGCATTGCACTTTAATTGCATATCTGGATGTTAGAGAACTAAATAGACTTTAGCCAACTCCTGGTGGGATTTTCCGTTATTAATAAACCGAAAGGGGGGCGTTGTCTTTGTTTTGATTTGTGTTGACGAAAGTCAGGCTTTAATGTTATGCTTTTAACCATAGGCCCGAACTGTTTTGATGTTGGATTTCCGGTGCTGTGTTGTTGTCAAACTGAATAGCGAGTTAGCAGAACCGTTACATCTGTATGCAATTATTACAATCACTCCAATATTCCTAAATTATTGTTAAAATCCAAGAAATGCATTTCTGTCAGCTAACAATGCATCCATTCTGTGCCCGTTTAGGATTTAATCATAATGAGTTATGCAGAGAAGCCGGAGGACATAACAAGGGAAGAGTGGATGGATAAACTCAACAATGTCCATATTCAGAGAGCGGATATGAACAGGCTCATAATGAACTACCTTGTGACGGGTGAGCTTCCGACATTTTTTTTAACAGCCGTAGCTCCCTATGGTAGCCCGTTTCCGCCAGGTAAAAAAAAAAAAAAAGAAAAGCAAATCTTACATTTTTGACAGTTTTTCCAACTTTATATTTACCTGGTGGAAACAAACTTCTATAGTTGCCAGTTGTCAGGGTGCAAAATTTAAACTGTCTTTCCAACAGAGGGCTTCAAGGAGGCAGCGGAGAAGTTTAGGATGGAATCTGGGATCGAGCCAAGTGTGGATTTGGATTCCCTGGACGAAAGAATCAAGATCAGAGAGATGATCTTAAAGGGACAGATCCAGGATGCCATCGCACTGATCAACAGTCTGCATCCAGAATTGCTGGACACGAACCGTTACCTCTACTTCCACCTGCAGGTAATGAAACAGGAATAAGGCTTTGCATGATATGAGAAAACTTTGCATGTTGCCTCCTTGTTGTTCAGCACTTTTGTAACTAAATTACGAATAGTAAATACAACAAAATTAAAGTAAATATGACTTTTAAATCACATTTTATGTCTATGTGCTTTTTTCATGTTTTGCACAATATTTGTGTCAAATATCTCTCGTTTCCCTTTGGCTTTCTGTGGTTTTTGCTGTGTCTTGCATCTTTTAATATTTTTCTTCCTTGTACATTTCATGCCTTTTTTGCATCTGCAGCAGCAGCATCTAATCGAGCTGATCCGTTTGAGGGAGACTGAAGCAGCCCTTGAATTTGCCCAGTCTCAGCTGGCAGAGCAGGGAGAAGAGAGCCGAGAATGTCTGACTGAGATGGAGAGGACACTGGCCCTGCTGGCGTTTGACAACCCAGAGGACTCGCCTTTTGGAGATTTGCTCAATATGATGCAGAGACAAAAGGTAGGGTTGAAGCAAAAAGCAGACCTTTGTTTCAGGCAACACTTTTCCATGATTTTTCAACATCATTTAGGATTAAGTGTGTAGAATTGTTCAGTTCAAACTGCAAAAAAACATGGATTTATTCATTAATTTTAATTTTGATACAAAAAGTATATAAGTATTAACTTGTCTTTGTGTTTGCCGTACAGGTATGGAGTGAAGTGAATCAGTGTGTGTTGGACTACGAAAACAGAGAGTCGACACCCAAGCTGGCCAAGCTCCTGAAGCTGTTGCTGTGGGCTCAAAATGAACTTGACCAGAAAAAAGTGAAGTACCCCAAAATGACAGACCTCAGCAAGGGAACCATCGAAGACCCCAAATAAGGACCCAGAGTGAAAACATACTGCAGCCTAACGAAATGGACACATTTCCTTTATCTATTTATACCCCCACAAACTGACTCATAGAAAGTTCAACCTTTTCTTTTTGTAAGGGTTGCTTTTTGATACTTAGATAACGTAGAATGTGAAGACTGGATTGATGGCATTTTAAAATGAATTCTCATGTTAAAATAATATGCAGACCATAACGTTACTCGGTATTATTATTTACATACTTGTTTATGTAAGATTAGTTCACTAGTTTTTCTGTCTGTTGGCAGGGAAAGTTGCTTGCATAAGAGGATGTGAATAAAGCCTAAATTAGGCTGTCACATTTGGTGTGTGACCACTACGAACAGGCATACTTTGATGTTTCAGGAAAATTGTTAGCGCAGTGTGCACTGCCACAAGTAAACAGACTTTTGCGTACAAAAAGCATAAATATTTCAGCTGGTAGTTGATTAGTTAGTGCTTTGTGTGACAGCAATAGCTGGAGCAAGATACTTGGGATGTTTTAAACTACTGTGACACTGACAGTGAAATTCAGCTTTAGATTCATAATGCATTACTGCTTGAAATGTTGCAAATACATGCTGACGTAGAGGCAAACAAAGATTCAAAAAAGAAATATTGAGTTATACATTACAGTAGCAGATAAGTTGAACAAAGCAAGATTCCTGGAATGATTTCAGACATCGAGGTGTACTGTGACTGCAAGCGTAAAGGCAGCCTCAGATTCATACTGTTCTATCACTGATTATACAAGATGTGAATGAGTACATTACATCTATGTCAGCAGACATGGAGATACTTTTACAGATGGATTATTTACATGTATGGAATAAGTAGCTCTTTTTGCAAATTTGATGTGCTTTTTTTGCTGGGATATTATTTTGCAATAAAAGTGAATTTTTAAACAGCACGGGTCTGGAGACTGGAGAGCTGTGTTTTTTTTATTGTTGAAATTCAAAGTTTTGGTGTAACAGTTTCAAGCTCAGTGTGGTGACAAATGCCTTTGAAAGTCAGCATGTAAAGTGTAGACTGGTAAGTTGAGACGTGTAAACTCAGATGACTTCTTGAATGCAAACCGTGTAGTGAAATAATAAATTTTAAAAAACAAAATAAAACCATAAGCTTTGTTATACAATACTATATACACTGAACAGCTATACACAATATACACAGTCAAAAACTATGTGCTTATCTATGATCCATCTTAAGTCGCACATAAAAACAGAAAATCATTTGCATGGCATTATGGCTCCATGCATTTATACAGTTAAGAAGTTTACTTGAAGTGAACCACTTTTTACAGTTCTCTTAAAGCTAAAGCTTTTGGGTCACAGGCAACTTGTTTGTGACATTAGCACCTGTCAGTAGATGAGATATGTTCAATAGCAGAAGTACATTGTCTCCTTGAGGTTGATCTGTTAAAAGTGGGAAAAATGCACAATGCTGACGATATGAATCATCATACGTTTCTCCAAAACTGCTATTTTTGTGGGTTGTCTTGGTATGCAGCAGTCAGTACCAGCCAAAATTGGTGCAAGGAAGGGAAACTAGTGAACTTATAAGAGTTTGGTGGCTGGCCATGGCTCAGTGCTGCACTTGGGAGTGGGGCCTGGTCCCTGACGTCTGATCAAACAGAGGAGCCAACTTAAGCTGTGAAACAGTGTATCACAGTTTGCTCTGTATGGAAACACATAGCTGCACACCAGTCAGGCAGCCCATGTTGAACCCCTGTCCACTGTTCTGAGCACTTAACAATGAGCATGAAGCAATGTAAAAAGAGGGCCAGAGACACGCAAAAAAAGTTCAAGGTGTTGAATCTACATAAATCTGACGAAGCATCTGTGGCATGTGCAGGACAACAAGGATGAACCACGAAGAGCACACCTCACAACTCATATGTCTTCGTGCTAGATACCCGAACACACCGTCTGAGATCTGTCAGGGTCCACATCTTGTCAGATAAGGGTTGTTTTGCCCAGACCTGACCTGTAGGGCCAATACAGGATCGGGCAGGAGTACAAAATGTTTTAGCTGGTTGGTCCACAACCATGTAACCCAAACCCCAAATCCTCAGACAGTTCAGTTCAAAAAAGTGTTACTCTGAAAATATTTTTACATATAAATCTGACCTGTTTATTGTAAACAAAAGTGTCACCTGTGAGTAAAAAACTATCAAAAACATAAATCAGAGGTGTTTAGTGCACTGTATTGTATTTTACAAAGTCATCACATGTAGAGAAAATAGATGCTGGAGATTACAATGTACAGTATTTAAACTAAATTTAATAAACCTTTAAGAGTAGACTTAAAACTTTCCTTTTTGATAAAGCTTACAGTTAGAGCTGGATCAGATCTGAACCAGCTCTTAGTTATGCTGCTATAGGTTTAGACTGCTGGGGGGAACTGACACACAGGGCTCCTGTTTCCCTCTTTTTCTGTCAGTCTAACTTCTAGTCTTACTGTCCTGTTATAGTTACTGACCATACACCTCTCTGGGAGGGTCTGAGTTTGTCTTGTAGGTTCCTGGGGATCGGTGAAGAAGACGGCCTGCTGCTGTGCTCCTGTCCGACACCAGCTACTACAGCTTTGGATTTGGCCTGCTGGTTTCACCTTAACTGTCGCCACAGCGCCAAACTTCAGACTCCGTCTGTTTCTCTCTCTCTCCCTTTCTGTGTGTGTGTGTGTGTGTGTGTGTGTGTGTATGTGTGTGTGTCTGTGTGCGTGTGTGTGTATCCCTACCCCCCCCCCCCCTCCTCCCCCCCCCCCCCCCCCCCCCTCTCTCTCCCACTCTCTCTCCTCTATCTGTCTCTCTCTAACCCCAACACAGTCGAGACAGATGTCTGTCTAACATGAGTCTGGTTCTGTCCGAGGTTTCTGCCCGTTAAAGGGAAGTTTTTCCTTGCCATTGTAACTTGCTAAATGCTGCAAAGTCCTGTACTCATGGTGGATTAAGATAAGATAAGACTCCTTATCTTGTCTTGATGTTGGGTTTCTGCTAATAAAATTTTACTAACATTTACGGGTCTAGACCTGTAAATGTTTTTGTAAAGTGTCTTGAAATAACATTTGTTATGATTTGGCGCTATATAAATAAAGATTGATTGATTGATTGATTGATTGATAAATTGTTGCCGAGTAGCAGAATAAACTTCTAAGGCAGTACACAGGAGGAAAAGCACATAGAAATACTCCAATACAGTTCAAAATCATGCATAAGCAATGTCATTAAAAGACAAGTGTCAAAATGGTGGAATAATTTAGGATGATGTCTCATGAATGTATGCTGTAAAAGTATTAACTTATTAAATACTGGTAACAGTGAACTATAGTCATTGTAGTGTCCTGAAAGCAGATGGGTTTTTGCATCTTACATCATAAATGCTAATGACTATAATTTAATACTGCCAATTAATGTAGCAGAACAGCCTATCACTCTCAAAGAAACATAGATGAACCTTTTAAAGTAAAAACTCCAATAACCAGCGTTAAACAATGCAAAGTACTGCATGCATTGTGGTTTGTAAAAGCTGTGGTGTCACTTTAACTTGACTAAAGGATGTGAGTGCACTTTCCACCATCACGCTGAGAGCATCTAAAAGTTGTGCAGACTGCAGAGTCTTATGTAACGACGTCTGTAAACTCAAATAACCAGGGGCAGATAGACTAACCACCTTGTAGGCTCTGACTGCGCATATCTGTTCACAACAGCAGCTTCTTTCCAGCACAGGCTCCATCACTTCTTCAACCGGCGCGGGGACGGGTCAGGGGGAGACGACGTCCTGATGCTCCGTCCGAGGGTACATTTTCAATAACGCACCGTCACGATGGGAGAGGGGCCGGAGCTAGAGGCGTCTCCCCGGTGTTTTCACGATGATACAGCCATGGATGAATCGGCAGACTAGAGAAGTGAAGCTGGGTTGAGTAGACAGAAAACACTTCCTGATTAACCCTACCGATCAGAGGAAGAACTGCGCGGCTGGCCAGCTGGAGGAGGAGGCTGGGAGAGAAAAACTGACACGTGGATTACTCCTCCTCGGGCATCAGGAAAACAAGACTCCCTCCTCCAGCCTTGAATTGTAGCCACATCAGCCCGGTTCCCGTGATTCCGGTCTCACTGGTTATGGAATTCATTAGAGAAAACCCTGAACGTGACCGCGCGTTTACTTTCTGAGAAGGTTTGTTTCCCTGATCTTGTACTTTTTCTGACTGATCGACCGGAAAGAGACGAAGCGGTTGAGAGGAGGCTGCAGTTTCCTCGCGTTGAATGGCAGTAATTCAAAAATATGGCAAGAACTGTAGTCCAGATTTGGTCTGTCACAAGGAAAACCACCTGCCTGATAAGATCGGAGCCCCTGGATTTCACAAGAAGTGGCCTGAACATAACTCCTGCTGGTCCAGGTAACAGTTAGTTCATCCCTTACAGAGACGTAGCGTTAACATCCAACTGCACTGCTCGTTTTTCTTGTTTGTTTTTATCAAAGCAATTCAAACAGTTAACGAGGGGCTTCTCCTGAGAAACAGAAAATTGTGTCTGTTTAAGATTATTTTTATTACTTTTCAGCGGGTTGCCTTTGAACAGGAAACATGCGACCTTTAAGTGAGCTGAGTGCCTGAGTGTGAGCTGGTACAATGACACGTATCATCCTCGGCCTCTCACAGGTCATGCCACATAGGTCAAATAGTTGGTCCAGAACAACATAACTTGGACTTTTTTCACCTTTTCTTTTTAAATCCTTAAACTAGAGAACTTCTGACTTTTGAGAACAAATCAAATCAAACATGACTGACATGTTATTCAAACTATACTCAGAACACCAAGGAAAGAGCTATTCCAGGCCATATTTGATGTTGGGAGAGAGCTACTTTCAATAAATACTTAACTTTGTTTTGATCCCATGCTCTTTGAGGAATTTGGGTCTGTAGACCTGAGCCTGACCTTTAGAAAAACAGCACTAATGAAGCAGCATTTTTGACGCCTTGATCTTAAGCAATGTTCCCATTAGATTTGGCTCCAAGAGATATGTGGCCTAAGATTAAAAAATACAGAACTAAGCCTTCACTGAATGGTTTAGCACCCGACAGTTACTGATTTCACTTTGCACAATTACAGATAGGAATGGGATCCGAATTAGGTACTTATATAGGTAGCGACCAAATTCTGTCTGTAGTACCGAGTACTGATTCATGTAAAATCAAAAGGTACCGTGTTTAGGTACCTAAATGCATCCTTGTGACTGTGAGAAAGTGGAATACTAGGCCATTTTCCACATTTTCCATGCTAGACATGAACACAGCACTGCAAGGTTGTATGTTGAAGAATAAATATGTTAAATTGAAAAAATCTGAGATTTTTTTAGTAAACAATTCAATATTTATCACCACATAAAAACACTCAAAAGTAATGAAAATTGAAACCATTGAGTTCTGATACCAACTGCCAGGTACCAGGCATCGGTACTGTATCGTTTCAGGTACCCATCCCTAATTACAGAAGTTAACTTTCTTTTCAGAATTATTCTAAAAAAGACACATACACGCTCCTCTACATATGGTTGATACTGCGAACTATGCATCCTTCAGGTTCATTACAAATTGTAAAGCTCTGACTTACCATTGGGAGTTGCCCTCTTGGGTTGGCTGGCCTACTTGGGCGGGCCATTAGCTTATACACTGGTACACCTTTATTTACAGGACAATTCTTGGTATGCTTCCTCACTATCTACATGTTTTTTGTCATGCAGAGAAATACCACACAGTATTTTTTGTGTTCTCAGGATGTCTTCATGTCCTCTGTCCCAAACACTCAGACAGATATTAGGATAAGGGGCTTTTGGGTACTCTGCACCCTAAACCTGTAGTATGTTGTTGATTTACTTAAAGCTCAAGGAGCTGATGTCCTTAAATGTTTTCAAATCTTAAACTAAAGACACAGAAGCAGGTTCTATAGGATGACGATGTTTTAGCTCGTCTGTTTGAACAATTGTTCTCAAGATATGACTCATTAACGCCTCTATTTTTAAGCCATGATGTTGTGCTTTAGAAACTGTCCTTTGTCTCTCTTAGAACATCTGTCTGTAACTTTGTTTTTTGCTGCTGCCGGTCTTGGCCAGGTCTCAATGGGACCAGCCTGGTTAAATAAAGGTTACATTAAATAATCAAGGTTGTGAATAATGTGCTAGGTACGATTACCTTGTTTAATATTGGGGGAATGTTATGAGGCCTGATATGAGCCAAGGGTTAGGTGCGAAATAATTGGAGGGACAACAGAGTTGGCAAAAAAGCAAATTTTTAACATTTTAAATAAAGAAAGTTCCTGCACACTAGCCAACTTCCAGAAAGAAGAACTTTATTGCGAGGTTTCCACTGAAACCTCGCCATTAAGTTGGCCAGTATGCAAGAACTTTCTTCTGTTAATGTGGACATGCTTCCTACAAACTAACTGTCAGTTTATAGCTAGTATGAGACAACTTCTTTGTCGATAAAGACAAATCAGCCGCAGAGTAGCTAATGTTTGCTTTAGCGTCATTGGACTGTATGCAAACAGTGTGAAAGGCCTTTCCCAACATGTGAAATGCGTATTTGTTGATTGAGAAGGCAATGCTTTGTACACGTGAACGTTTCTTCTTTGTTGCAATGTGTCAACTGAAACGCTCACGTTGCAGTAATGATGGAATTGTGATCTACTGCACAGCATGACATACTATGATCCTCTGAATGTTTACTCTTCCTGGAGTGCAACAAAAGAGAGTTACATAATAACCTCCACCAAGTCCAAAGTTTCCCCTAAATGCTGCCTCCTTTCAGCTTCACCCAACCCACCCTCTTGTCCTCCTGTGCAGGCCGGTGGCGAGGGTATGGACGGTGGTGCTGCTCCTCGGGACATGCCTTCTCTACTGTGCCCGTGTGGCCATGCCCATTTGCGCCGTCAGCATGGCCGAGCAGTTCAGCTGGAGCAAGAGGGAGTCCGGGATGGTGCTGGGCAGCTTCTTCTGGGGCTACTGCTTCACCCAAGTGTTTGGAGGCTACGTCAGTGACAGGTGGGGTCCTTTTGAGGTCATGTAGAGAGGTTATACTTTGGTGAGGAGTGTTTGATTCACTGATGTCAGATGTGATAAGAGAGCTGACATTTGCCTGACGTCTGTGAGAGCTTCCTGCTCGTGGATAATTATCTACGTTAGTGACAGTGACACAAGCAGCCTTTTGTGTTTGCTTAGCCTTGTCAGACTCTGCGGTGTATGTGAGCTCTGTATGTCTGCATGTTGATAACTTTTATATGCTGTCAGTGTCATAAAACAGACAAGGGAAATTTGAAGAGTTGTGAAAGCACTATATAATCAACAAAAAGCTTGGAGGTTAAATCTAATTCAAAGCCTTTGTTTTTGTGTTTTCAGGGTGGGAGGGGAAAAGGTCCTCCTGCTGTCTGCAGCGGCCTGGGGGTCGATGACAGCCTTCACCCCGATACTGGCCCACTTCTGCTCTCAGCCAATTCTCTCCATGACGCTGGCTCGCTTTCTCATGGGCCTATTGCAGGGTGAGATTGAAAGCTTTTAAAAGAGTGTGAAGAGGGCTAATTGCAACTGGAGTGTAATTTAACAGATGATGAACTGCTTTTATAATTCAATATCCCATTGATTCAGTGCATCACCTTGTTGGACATTTTAATCCTTAACACTTCCATGTATTGCCCACACTTATAACTATTTAAGTAGAAGTCCAGGATTTATGACTTTTATTTCATCCAAAGAGAAAAATATGACTGAGGTAAAGCCGACTTCTGTCTGCTGTTTTTTGCTCTGAGAACAAACATGTAAACAAGGAAGCGTCTTTAAATTACTTCTTGCCAAAAAAAAAAAAAACTTCTTGCAGCATGATGTTTATAGGAGCCATGAACAAATTCATACTTTATTTTTATATTTCAGGGTTTTGAGTAAGGTTAGTGTTTGTATTATTTGTAGCTCTAATATGTTGTTGCTTATAGGATAAAGCTTAATTTTAGCACACACAGATTGGTGAGTGGTAGGACATATGGATAAAGGTGGAGATTTGAATATTATTTCCTTTTTTAAGTCAACTCTTACTTTTTGTTTGAGGTGGATAAGAGACGGAAGGTGAGCTGGGTTGCCATATTTTTTGTTGCCCGCTGTTTTTGTTAGGCATCTGTTAAACATCAATTTTTCACATTACCATTAGCTTGTCATCATTTTTCTCAGTGGGATTTTTTTCTTGGGATTTCTTTTTTTTTTCTTAATTTAGTGTGTTAAGCACCAGGAATGAAGCCAGAACTTCAGATCTGGTTGGGTCAGACAAATTTTGGCTGGGCCTTAAGTTACAAAAGTTTGTATATCATTAATTTGATTAGTAAAAATTACTGACAATATATACTATCTGTGGTTTTACATCAGGTTTGGTCGCTTTTTTCACCTTTAATTTGCATTTTTGCATTGTAAGCTGAAGAGCAAGAACATTAACCACAGTTAAATAAAATAAATAAAATCTACAGTCATTCCCAAAATAATGTTCTGATCCTGCCTAAATGAAGCTTGATGTTTCATAACTTTTTAATTTATTTTTCCGGCAGGCTAAAAAACATTGCTCATTTTACAAAGGCAGAGCATCTAACGCTAACAAAACAAACATGAAGGGACAAAATTTTAACATGCTTTTTTAAAGCTGATGTAAAAATAAAGAAATGATAAGAAAAGTTAAGGGTGGGCCTGGGATCCCTGAGCCCACCCATAACGCCGCCCCTGTGCAGCACAATGCCAGGCCCAACCTCAGCCTCTCAGCGACTTGTTTGTACCCTGAAATCATTACACTGTTACTTTAAAACATCAGTGTAGACAGACCCAAACCTGACCAAAGCATTATCTGTGTTATTCACAATCCTCAAACTATTTTCCTTTTTTTTTTTAAATAAATCTTCAATGTGTGAAAATGAATTGGTAAAATCCTTCTTCTGTTGTCCTGTTTATTATCTCTCTGACACCCTCTCTTGTTTTGTGTCCTGGTTTTAGGAGTTCATTACCCCTCTCTGGCAAGTCTGTGCTCTCAGAAGGTGGTGGAGAGCGAAAGAGGCTTCCTCATGAGCACTGTGGGAAGCGGCTCCTATCTGGGGTGAGTCAAGAGTTGTGCAATGAAGGAGGGAAAAGTGGGAACGAGAGCGTTTCTCTGCTGGAAGGTGCAAAAGAAAAGAAGGAGGGGCTGAATGAAAGCTTTCTTTCATTTGTCATCAGTCATGTAATTATTAAAAAGTGATGATAGTTTTATTTACTCAGACTGTGCTAAAAGATCCAGTCTGTTTAAATCGGCTGGGTGTTGCTGCTTGTTCAGAGTTTAGCTCAGGTCATTAAGGTGTCTCATCCTGTTCTTTCTTTTAGTGAAACATCTCATTGAGTAGGTGTGTTAGTGATGAGTCATGTCTCGCTGTGGCCATGTTTTTCAGTACCCTAGTGATTGGGGGGGCCGGCTCCCTCATGTTGGACCTGTACGGCTGGGAGAGTGTTTTCTATGTGTCTGGTCTGCTCTCCGTTCTTTGGGCCTACTGCATGTGGAAATATCTGCTCAAAGGAGAAGGTGAGACAGTAACTGCTGTGTCACTGCATGCTCTTTTCTCATAGCTGCTTATTTGTATAATTGGAGTCTCTTGTTTGCCGACCTGCCTTGTGATCTCTTTACAGGGCCTATCATCACACTAGAGTCCCTGGGAAGTGGGCCCCAGTCCAAGCTGTCCAAGAGACATTGGCTCCGGCTCCTCAAACAACCTGCTGTGTGGTAAATTAAAGGGAAAGGGAGTGTGCATGTGTGTGTGACTGTCAGGATGTTTATATCTGGATTTTATAGCTTCTTTGTGTACAAAAAGTTGTTTCTCATTCAGATCATTTACATTTATTTCTTATTGTTCACTTTGATACATACAGTTGGCATCCCAAAAAGTCACCTTCGGTTTCCACTGTGGGAGAAAACAAAGCACAAGACACAGTTGCTGCGACATGTGCCCCTCTGCGCCATATATAAACTAAAATATCAGATTCTTTTTGTTTGCTAACCAAAGTGCAGAGCTGATTGAGAGAACACTGTGAATTTAAGCAATCCATAAGGACCAAGACTCTGAACATGTACGTAGTAATACTTAGTAGTTTTTAAATGACAAGGAATTTCTTCCTGGTCTGTTGGTGCAGTAGTTAAAAAATGGCATAAATAAAATAATATTAAAAAAATGAAAATAAAAAACCCAAAAGTATTTGCACACAAAAAAGAAAAATGAAAAAGTACCTAAATATATACAAATATATACACTAAGAGAAGATGAGAGGAAAATATGACAATAACTGTTAAGTAGGTGTTGTGTATGACAGTGCAAATGAGTAACTGTGAATAATAAATACCAAGTGTCTCTGGAGGATTGGTCAGTGGGGTCGGGGGCCTGGCTGTAGATGGGAAGAACCTGTTTTTGTGATCTGAGATTTTGGTCCTGATGGAGTGCAGCCTCCAGCCAGAGTGGAGTGTTTCAGTTTGTGAGAGGGTGAGAGGGGTCAGCCCACAATCCTTGTCTACACTTCAGAAACTCATTATATCTATCTAACTCAAACAGTGCACAAGTTTTTCCAGGAGTACTGTAAATGTTTGATCAGGGATGTTATACCTAACAGAGCCCAGTTGTCATAGAATACGACATTTTGGCATTTTTGGAACAGCTAATTCTCCAGCTCCCTTCCTGGTTACTTCATCTGTTGGTTTGTCAGACACTGACCTCTTTTATGTATCCCCAGAATTACTAAATGACCTGAATAGGTAGATATGCACACTTATGCATCCAATACTCACTATTTGCAGTGACAGAGAGATACTGCTGTGGTTCCATTTGGTGTTAATATCGATCGCTAAGAAGATCGATATAAACACACATTTTATAGATAGATTAATTTCAATTTAATTTATGAGATTTACCTCAAGAGTAAAATAATAAATGGTAGTTTGAATGAGACAGCGCTGATCACAGTCTGAATGAAAAAATAACACACTTACGTTCTGTTTTTTTTTTCTCTTTCAGCGCGGTGATCGTCACACACCTTTGCACAGCGAGCACCTTCTTCACTTTGCTGTCGTGGCTGCCAACCTTCTTTAAAGACACTTTCCCAGATGCCAAGGTGTCTTCTTCTCTCTTCTTCTCATCCTGTTCATTCATCACTTGTTTAGATCACAGAAAATATAATTACAGGTAAACAGTGTTAAAATACAGAGGCTGGATCTTTACGGGACAAGGAGAAGACTATCGTTATACAAACATCTCTGTTTGTTTTTACTTTTGCAGAGCTTAACTTTGAACCACTCAATTCAACTTGACATTAATGCCATTCATCAATTCTGTTTAGAGTGATGATTCCCACAAAGCAGGTTTTGCAACTGTACAAATAACAGACAAAAGAAAATGAAAACAAAAGACTGCAAGGTGAAGCGCAATGAGCTATGGCTTAGCACTGCAAAAAGTCAAAACATCCAAAGTGTTTTTGTCTTATTTCTGGTAAATATTGCCTTAAAAGACTTCAATTAAACTGGAATTACCTGGCATGCACAGAAAATATCTTATTACATTTCAATGTAATGAAAAAAAAACATGCCAACAGAAAAGAACAATGTACTTTTTTCAGATTCTTGAAATGGGATAATATCCTTATTTCAAAAAATTTTGACACGTCAGTTGTACTTATTCCACTGGCTGATTTTTTTACTCATTACAAGCAACCCATATCTTATTTCAGGCTTCTAATATCTAACACTTATACACTTTTTTTGGACTTGTGGAGCAAATGCTGCATGCATGAAAGTCTAGTAAGACATTTTTAATTTGAATTAAGACAAAAAAAACTCTCTTAGTTTTAACTCAGATTCCTATGCACACAGTTTGTGCTGGAAGTTTCAAACTGTTAAATAATTTTCAGGCAGATAATAACTAATTGTGAGTTTAATACTAGATGTTAGTGCCAGCATCCTAACACGTTAAGAACAGTTTAATGTTAACCCATTACTGTCTTAATTAGCTGCATGTCCCTTGGCGTCCACCATGGACTCATTCATTGTCTTGTCCCTCCAGGGCTGGGTGTTCAATGTCATTCCCTGGATGGTGGCCATCCCCTCCTCCCTCTTCAGCGGCTGCCTGTCTGACCACCTCATCAGTCAGGGTAAGGGCGTTTAAGGATCAAATGTCAGAAATATTTCACTGATGAAGCATCTGCACATCCTGAAATTTCTCTCTCTGTCTGCAGGTTACGATACCGCCTCAGTGAGGAAGTTGATGCAGGTAAAGTGTTTGAGAGTGATGGTTTGTGGAGTGTTCATGCTCTGTCCAAAGTGTGTGTGTGCATGTTTTCTTTATACTTGTATTAAATACTGTAAGATTTTGATATTTTCTCTCTGTTCATTTATCCGTCTCAGTTTTTCTCCATGGGGGTGTCCAGTGTTTTTACCCTTCTTCTGTGTGGCAACCCCACCTTTACTTGGGCTGTAGTGTTTGTCTCAGCCACCATGGGCCTCACCACCTTCAGCCACAGGTACTGACACAGTGTTTAAGATTTAACTGTGGTTGTCCAGGGTTATTATTTCAGTTTTGTCATCTTGTGTGGGTGTCATTGGAAACCATTTTACTGGTTTTCATATCCGCCCAAGAAGATAGTGCATGGCAGGATCCTTGACATTGGAGTAAAAAGTATCAGCCAAAAATCCTTGTACTTGGCTTGAACTCTACTTTAAGGCCGCACAAGCTCCACTAAACTTCACTGAGAGGGATTTGATAGCAACTTGGCTCATATTTTGTCAAGCAGTGAGAGAGTTTATTGGATTCTTTAAATTGTGTGCTTCTCGCTTTAACCACACTAGGAAAATTGACAACAAATGACTACATTATCCATCTTTTTTTTTTTTTTAAAGTCATGCTAGGTTAAGTAGTTGATTTAAAGCTTGATGGTGTTTAAAACCAAAACAGTAAACTATTGTTAAACCCCCTCCCCCCTTTTTCAAACAATACTTGAAAGGAGCTAATTCTTGAATGCTCAACAAACTATTTCAAGTTTCTACACTATGAAACACTACTTGATGTTTGTACTGTATGTTGTTTTTCTATGTGACATTGTGTCAGGTGTAAACTCAAAATAGAACACAGTAGCAGTTTTTTTAATGTATTTGTTTGTAGTTTACTTCAGCTCTCTCAAATAGACGATGTTGTTTCCTCATGTTTTGCTGGAGGGAGGGGTAATTATTGGCTTCTCGCAGGATTTGTTGACAGTATCTGTAGGCTAAGGTATAATACCAGTGAGCTCGTCCGTCTACATTCTGAGTGTTTGTCTTTGACTTTACGCCAAATTAAATACACGCTTTCATTCCATGAAAGGGCGGTTGAACAAATGTGGGTGAGCCGACAGACATGAAAACAAACAATGGTGAAACAATGTTTTAAGTATGTGGAAGCTTCAATCGACACGCCACATTGTTCACATCTGTAGGAAAACAGTCAAAGCTTCTGTAAATCATAGGGTATTAAAGGTCCCATATTATGCTCCTTTTCTGCAGTTTAATATGGATCATTGATGTCTTCATGAAATGGTAGTAACATGTTTTGGTCTAAAAAGCCAATAAATCAAGCACAGCAGCATTGTTTCCAGACTCTCATAGCCCCTCTGTTCAGAATGGTCTGATTTCGTGGGCGTGACCTTCATATGTAAATGACCCACCGCTGCTCTTCTGTGTCACTGAGAGCGGCGCCACGAGCTCCGAGTGAACAATGTTTAGAAAACAGCGGAGCTCGTTTACTGTAACATTACAGGCTAAAACAACAGGCTAACAGCAGCTAAAGTTAGCATCCTGAAGCTAACGCAGAGACAGGGGGGGACACTGAGGAAAAGCTCTTACATCTGCTCCACAGCACACAGCATTTAATATACTCACATTTCCAGGGTCCGAGGTGGTTGGAGGATGGTTGGTGATGCGCCTGGATTCAGGACCAGTCTATTCGCTAGCCCTCTGTTGTACTGTCCAAAGCTGGAAAAGCAGTCGGCCGTGACGTGACTAGCACACACATGCACAGTTTTACTGAGTGTAGCTGGCACATTTCCTTGATAAATGAACTCTAGCCACTTAGTCTTGTCTTCTTCCGAGATGGGAAGCTTGTGCATGGAACTATGCGGTTGTTTACAGCAAAAAACAGCCACACTCCTCTCCGCTCTGCTGGACAGATTTCTCTCCAGATGCAAGGAGAGGAGTGGGCGGGGAGGGGGTTCACGGGTATCTGCCCTGGTGGACCAATTAGGTCAGACTTGCTCCTGATTGGTCTAAAAAGGGGCTCGCTGACGTCGGCAAATCCCTGGAAATTCCAAACAGCTCGTTTTAGGTCAGGATTTTACATTCACAAGCACTACTAAGTACAGGTTTTGTCATTAAATATCACATTTTGTGAGCTAGGAGGAAAGCAAAATACCCACAAATTTCACTAAAAGACTTAATAAAGTGATTTTTGCACAATACGGGACCTTTAACACCAGACAATGTGAAACACTTAAATGATGACATAACATTTACAGACTTTATCAGGAGCCATAGTTTCCCATGAAATACACATCATGAAAGAAACATTTCCCCCTCTGCTGGAGAAAAGTGGTGACTTTTTTTACAATCCAGTTTAAAAAAAAGACTAAAATGAAGAATATGAATTTGAAAAAAAACAACAACCCAGATATATAAATTTTTAAAATTTTCTCCCACCCCTGATATTTATCTATTTCTTCAAAAGATTCTGACATTGTGTCTCACCTTTCAAAAGCTGATCATCACTGTCGTATCCTCCAAAATGAAATGTCTCATTGTGTGTGTTTCTTCTACAGCGGCGTGTCTGTAAATGTTCAAGATCTGGCCCCTTCCTGTGCTGGGGCTCTGTTTGGTAAGTTAAAACGCATTTCTCGAATTTCTAAAACACTTTTATAAAATTTTCATTCAACACTTCTCAGTTCTCCTCTTACCAATCATTTTTTTGAGCCAAAGGGGAAATTTTAATCAGGTTTTTTAAAATTTAAATGTGTGTGGTGTGCTTTTCTTTTAACAGGTGTAATGAATACTTGTGGTGCTTTCTCAGGTGAGTAAAAAAAAGCCTGTAATGAATCTTTCACCAGCTGTGGTGAGAATACAGTTTTTTTGTTTCACGTTAAACTTGTATAAAGTGAAATTATTCATCCTCTTCTTTAAATCCTAACTTTGAGCTGATGTGTCTCCTGCCAATCATGCTGGCTCCTATGTGCCATGCATATTTCATCAAGGGAGCGTCGTCAGATGAATAAAACAGAGGATAGAGGATGACAGTTCGTGGTCCTGTGAGACGTTTAATGGACTGTGACTTTTTCTCTGCAGAAAACTCAACAATCACATGCAAAATACTGTGTGCTTTGTGTTGATGGATGTGGATGTTTGTGTTTTTCTTTGCAGGGGTCCTGATGGTGTATTTCTCTGGATATCTCATTGAGGCCACAGGTTCGTGGGCAACTGTGTTTGCCCTTATCACCACAGTGAACCTGCTCGGTCTCTGCACCTTCCTGGCATTCGCTGAGGCTCGGCGGGTGGACATTGACACCAGTAAAGTGCGCCATCACAACATCCACATCTAAACCGTTTGTGGGTGGAGATCCCAAAGAAGATACAACCTCAGGCAAGGAGCAGCCCGGAGAACATTGGGAAACAAGCCCCATGGATGAAGTGGCACACGTATAAATCCTGGGTGTAACACCTGGAAAACTTAAACTGGCTCTGTGCCTGGATGAGGAATTACTGCAACAGTCTTTGAAAAGCACAAAGCAGAGCCTTCACATTGTTACTGGAAAATCCTCCAAAGCTGGAGCGTCTGATCCTAGGAAAACACAGCTGCATCAGAAGATGCGCTGGCAGTTCAGGGTGAAACAGGAAAGGTTACAGAAGAAAAGAAATGTCTACACTACCTCCAGGTCCCAGCGTGTGCAGTGCATGCTGGGTAAACAGTGGCTTGGATACTATTTACCTTCGTCTTTTGCTCCAGAATGTGTCACTAAGAACCAGAAAAGTCATGTTAATCGCAATCCAGAGTTTGTGTGAGTGAGTGAGTGAATGTGTGTGTGTGCTGGAGGAGCTGTAAGAGTGATTGATGTGTTAGTCTGACAGCTGTGACACACCAAGGTGGTGTGTTCTCACCCTGCAGGGATAGATGGAGGGAGGCAGCACAGGCACATGATGCAGGAAGAGTCCATCCTCTGTTATCTGAAGCTTTTTATTAGTACGCCCCACTCCGCCATCACTGAGAGGACTGTGTGAGTGACAGCTCATTACACAGTCCCTAATTACTCTGTGAAGCACTAATGTCCTGTACCATTTACTCTCTATAGTCCCTGTCTCCATGGTCACACACTTATCTTATCATAAGAGTTTAGAGGAGGTGAAGGGGTCATGGGAAAAAGTCTTGAGGGCGAGGCTTTTACTGAGTGCGTCCTGTGTGCTAGGTGCTGTGAAAAATGTGTTCCAAGTAACTGAACCAAAGGTTGTTAATCATTTCTATTTCTTTTACTGTGATGGCATGCGGTGCAAAATACCTCACTTAATTATTTTTGAGTACTTATATATTTATATAGCTTTTTTTTTCAAATGTTGATTTTTCAGAAAAAGAATATATTAAATTAGATGACAAAAACTATGAAATTAGATGGCAAAAAATCACAGTAAGTTATTAAAATTATGATTAAGCATAAATAATTATGTTCTTCCTTTCTCTCCACCTGTCAAAGGAGATATATGTTTTTCCACTCTTTAATCTTCCAGCTTTTTGTGTTTTTGTATCCACTCTTCACTACTGCAAACAACATCCTTGTTATGTTTTCTCTCTGCTTTGTCTCACCATGACTCCCCCTGACCTGATGAATGCTGCAGAACAGGTCTGAGGATGTAAAATGATGTCATGAGTTCATGAGGTGATGAACTAAGGGAGCACGTTCAGTGTAGATGTGACAGCAAAGTGTGTAGCCACATGAAGCTAGCTGCTAAGCTCCAGCTGAATGTTCACACAACTGTTGATAGAATTTAGCTTCGGTCTTCTTCACAGCACAATTCAACACTTTGGAGACTTCATTCACACTCTAGGAGCTTACTTGACATGTGATTTTGAGAACTATGCATTTATTATTTTGTGCCTAATTCAAGTAGTGGGAGAATTCTAGGATGTGTGTATTGTGATGGTCTTATCTGTTTGTCATTGCAAAATCACTTTTCTGCCTTTTCTTGTTAAGTTTGACTAATTTGTTTTCAGTCACAGGCAAACACTTAGAAGAATACTTGGAAAAATATCATTTGGTTAATTCAGAGTTGATGGAAAAATCAGCTAATGATAACCAACTGTGGGCATAAAATAAGACACTTTAGAAATGTTTACTCCTTATCACTGGGTAGAGGTACATCAAAAACATTATATTATTTATTTTCACTCAAATCTACTGACTGTAGAGTCACTGATTTGTGCTATTTAAAATGAAATGTATGCCAAATATTGATTTGATTCTGTATTTATTTCATAGCGATAAAACAAACTGTACGCCTTGATATTTCACACAAAGAATTTATCTCCTAATCAACCTTTATCAAGTTTAGCAGCTACACATGCCTAACAAGTTAACTCTCTTTGTGTTTGTTATCCATGCCTTTATCTTAGCCTTTCCACTTTTCTTTTTTACTTTAACATCCTGTAGAAATGGACGACAAAGTTACTGTTGAATATTATTTGGTAACTTCAAAGACATGTATGATGAGGAAAAAAAGTGTATTGATGCAAAAAAATGCAGTATTCTGATGCTTTTAAGATATGATGTATTTAAAAGCCTATATTCATTTTGAATAAAATATATTTTGTCAACTTTTGCGTTTGGTTTCAGTGTGCTGTGGTTCAGTTTGTGCGTGTAGTTTCTCTGGACGGCCACAGAGGGGCAGTAGAGCATCAGTGATGAGGAGCGCAGTTGGTGTAAAGCTACAGATTCATTTTTTCGGAATTACAGAAGTGTTGTGAAGTTTTTATTGGTGAATTTTTTCAAGTTTTACCACAAAATAACCATAATTTTGTAAATAAGAATTATTTTATAACGACATATGACCCTACAGCACCAGTAAAGGATGAAGGTTTAACCACTTTGACTGTTTAAAGTCATGTTTCAGGCATCAGCTCCTCGCGCAGGTCTGTCCCGTTCACTACAGGCCCGGATCCTGAGTCCAGGCTAGCGCGACGTATGTGGTGGCACCATATGGCAGGATGCTGTGTGCCATGTTGGCTAGCTGGCACTGCCCACGTGTGAACGGCCAGACGCTAGTCAACCCAACCCACTCCTTCTTTCTCCTGGGACCGAGCGGCTCGGGTTGCCATAGCGACGGACGGCGTGTGGCTGCTGCTGCTGTAGCAGTAAAGAAGAAGAAAGGGAGGAGGGGGGTCACAAGTGACTGAAAGTAACAAGTCAGATAAAAGTCAGAGGAGAGTTGGCGCTGGATTTGGGTTTTGAAGTTGAGTTCATGCAGAGAAAAAAAAAAAAAAACGCCTGGGTGTTAAAGAGGTAGTTGGTCACTTATTGGAGTGCAGAAAACGATGTTGTAAAAGCAGACATAATCATGATGAGTGGCCCACTATTTAATTAGCAGAGATGAAACAGTCTAAGGGGGTGAGCAGAGGAGAGGAGAAGGGAATAAACCCTCCCCCAACTTGTCGGCTGGTTGGAGTAACCCAGTAAAGGCAGGGGCCCATCAGAGAGCCACAGATACATGTAAATGAAATAGCCCCATTAATTAGTAATTAACATCAAGTTAATGACATTTCACTGTGTCGCCATCTCATCCTATGTCCTTCCTCTGTGGTGGAGGGGCTGCCTCTGTGGGCCCCTGATCTGAATGCTAATTAGCGCAGAGCTAAAGTGCCATATAGGGCTACCTAATGATATAGAGGCCCAGTTTAAGACTGGTCATTGTGTGGGGAGGATTAATCACTTTGTAGTAGTAGATCAGGAGCTTTATAAGTCTTACACTCCTTGGAGGGCTGTGATATTGAGGGCCATTGACAGGTTTTATGTGCTAATTGCGTTGCGCCTGTAAGCTAATGTTGGGTTATCCCTCGTGACTTGAAACTACTTTTAACCATTCTCCTACTTTTCAAAGGGAACTCCAAGAAATATCTCTGAAACATGAGTTTAAAATTGTTCTGCAGTGTCCAAGCTAATTATTCAAGTGTCCTGTATGGTTTGATTGCTTTTGAGGGCCCAGCACTGGATACACTTTCATTTGTTGCGGTCCCCTCCTGAGCCCGAATCCGCTTTGTGACACAGGTAATTTTACATGATTTAACTGCAGCGCAGGGCGTCGTCTCTGTGAAGCCTGATAAAACATGAAGTTAACACTCTGTACACAGCAGTGCTCTTGGAACAGAGAGGAAGAACGTCGGATCCAGAATGAAGGAAGCATGCACTCACTGATGAGCCGGGTTATGTCCGGGGATACTGACTGTGCTTTGAGTCTGTGCCTGGTTTCTTGGTCCCCATTATGAAGTCCTTTTGTCTCAGACATGTCTTTCTCACTCTCTCTTCTGCCCTTTTCCCTTTTCTTATTTTTTTCCAAACTCTCTTCTGATACATAATTGACCCTTTAAAGGGATTCCCTGAAGCCCAAGCACATTAGCAAAGCAGCACACACACAGGCACACACACACACACAACCAAATATGTTGATTTCTGTCAATTAAACCCCATCAGCTGTTTGCCTCCTGCTAGACATATGGCCTGTGTTAAATCTAAAGAGCAAATGGAGCCACCATTGAGAGGGGCATCGTTTTAATGGAACCCTGAGGGACGAGACCCACACCTGCGCAATAATAACATTAAACCATGCTCAACCCACCGGCCAGATGAGGACAGTGCTGGTGTGTGTCTGTGTGGATGCACATGGTGCTTATTCTTGATCTGAAATCAGCCCCACCAGCAATAGGAACATTTGTCTCTATAAAACAAAGACACATCCCGAACCAGCAGCAACAACTTTAACACTAATAAATCCTTCATTAGGTTTATAACTGAATGCAGATTACAAATACCATGAAGAAACGTCCAGAAATGCGCCATTTGAGGAGGAGCACAAGTAGTCTCTATTATATAAGCCAGGAAAAAAGAAGACACAACTGAACTCCATCATTGTGCACCATTCCAGCCTGCAGAGTACAAGAGTACAGTCATAGTTTTTATACTTTGCCAAACGGATGGTGGCGAGGTTCACGGGTCTTTAATCAGAAATGGAGACAAATAACTGAACAAATGTTAAGAAATATAATTTTAGACAACAATATGGTGCCTTCCTTTGGCAGCGAGCGTCACATACTCATTTTTAAGACAAGAAGAGACCAAATAAATCACTCACAACTGTGCAAATATAGAAAATCTCCAACTCAAACATAAAATATCTATTACTGTTAAATGTAAATGTTTCTGCAGAGAATAGCTGCCTTACCTGTTTCACACTTACGTCATTTTCTTTTCCCTTTTTTTTCTCTTTTTTTTCAGATGATGCAACAAACAGTATTTTCCATGACCACTCAATCTGCTCAGTATTTTCTCAATTAGTCATTTGGTCCTTGAAATGTCAGTTAAAAGGAAACATTGGGATTTCTGTCACTCAGTTTACTATCTCAGGAGACAAAAAAGTGGCAGCACATTTTCACAACTTTGTCAAGCTGCTTGAACCGCAAATATGACAAATATGCTTTAAAATTACTAAAGACTTGGAGTGTTTTCTTTCTCTAAAATAACCTCCTGCTGCACAAAAAGTGTTTTAGTTTGAGTACAAGTAGATTATCTGTAATATATATGTATACAAACACATACATACATGTATACTGTGCATTCTTTACATAAGTGATGTAAAGCAAAAGGTTTACTGGATATCTAAAGATATATCAAAGAAAGAATTTGCTGTAGAAATCAATATTGTATCTGCATTATTGGATGTCTTTCTGATATATTTTTCAGTTTCATATATTTCTTTATATCCTTCTAAATTTTAAAACATCCACTTCTTGAAATTTTGCTTCTGGTTTTCAGCTAAATATCTGATCGGTAGTTTTGCCACACAGAAAGATAGTGTACATTTTAAGACTGGACAAAGTCTTATTTGTGAAAATTGAGGGATTTTTCCTTTAAAATAACTCAAGTGTTGAATTAACCATTGAATCTGAATGCAGATCTTTCATTATTTGACTAAAAAACTGTTGCACTACACCTAAGTTGTATAATGTGCAATGACAACAATGGTTTTCTGTGCTCCTGAATTGTTCCCATTTGCAAACAGAACAACTTTAACAATGTGGTTTAATCAATGTGAATGTGTTTGGTGCAGGAGAACACCTGAAATGATAAAATGTTGTTGCACAGCCCTGTTGTTTTATCACATTCACACTCACAGCTCCTATCAATCTGCAGCATTCTGTTTGTGCATGCATACAAGGAGGTTAAATACCCCACCTCGTCCACCCCCCGACAGCACCCCTCCACTCATCTGCTCCAGCTCTCCCCGGCTTCACACCGCTCACATCTCCAACACCACCAGATCTCCCCCTTTTTTCCTGCTTGCTCTTTACTAAAGTTTGGCTGTCAATCAGCTGTGGCCTGAGGCAACAGGCACTGATGAAAAGACCCCTGAGACAAGGAGACCCAAATTAGATTTCAATAAGGATGTTGAATATTCATATCAGGGAAACATCTAAAGGTAAACGCTTTTTGATCTGCTGCACACAAATATCACTTGTGTGCATTCCCAGGTCCTGGTGCTCTGGTTCTACACTGTTTTCCCCCCTCAGCCCGGTCCGGCCTCGGTCTCGGCTCTGTCTCGCTCCTCGGGGGGATGCGGTGGAATAATGATGATGGAGCTACAAAGGAGAAAATGAGCTATTATGAATGTTTATACTAAAGGGACTCAATAGAAAGGGCATCCGTACTAAGTATTCAGTAATTAGTATTTAGCAGAAGTTGATCACTGAGTGCGCACACGCTCAGACACACACTCACACACACATATCCAGGGCAGAGTCACTGAGGCAGAATCATTTGCTATGTAAACTTTAGACAGGGGAACCTCCCCTGACAGCAGCAGTCAAAACAACAGTTTCATAGCTCCTGTCAACATGTCGCCTTTATTTTTATAATTGACACCACTTAGGGTCTTTCTCCCCAAAATGTCAACAGAATTCACAAAGTGGCTGTTTATTTTTTTGGACATACCTGCGTTCTGTTGCTCTTCTGAATAATAATTATCACTTCAACGTGCTCACTGAGGATGAAAATGTCTCCTAACTGCCCCCTTCTTCTCCGAGCTTCAGTGCTTTTTACAAGTAAACTGTTATGAGATCTAAAAAAAAAAAAAAGGGCCAACATCCTCTAAATACCCTGAAGAAAATTGCCATCACTTCCATCTTTGTGGAGATGGAAATGTGCAAGGATGGTGGTGGATGAAGGGGGTAGGCTTTGACTGGGAGGTGGAGAAGGGGAAAGGGAGGAGGGGAAGGGGAGGGGGGGTTATTGCCTGAGGCTCCTCTCCCCACAGAGAGTCCACTCCGCTCGGGAACACACTATGAAGCGAGTCCCAAAATGAGACCAAAGGACGGATGGGAACGCCATCGCCTCTTGACGCAAGGAAGGGACCGTCCTGGCTAATCGTCCACATCAACTTCTATCATCAATAATGCGTGGAGAGCGGCCATGATAGTCCCGATCAAGCCACTGTGGCTCATGATGCGGGAAGACAAGCCAACTCCAGCTCGGATAATAAAAAGAAAGCCATTCTCCTCTTACATTATACTTTTCTCTTGTTATTTCTCTCACTCTGTGTTCCTCTCAACCTCCCCCCCATCCCTTCCTTACAACATGATGGTCAGTCCATTGCCAGGCAATCTGCTCTGTGATGTTGTTCACACCTCCATCCAGCCAAAAAGACGAGAAAAAAAAATCTTTGACAAGATATGATGACTTGCCCAGGTGGTGTGTTTCACTGGTCTCTTGGTCTTTCAGTTGAGGGCAGCCAACCAAGGTGTGTGCGTGTGTGAATCTGTGTGTGCATCTGCCTACAGTATATGATGGTGTGTTCACCCCGGGCCCTTTGCTGCGGTGCTGTGATGCCGAGTGTCACCCTGCTCCGGCCTGAGCCCTGCAGCCAGAGAAACCAGCTGTGAAACTGACAGGTTTGTCTTCTGCACTCACCTACACTCTTTTCTACCCCCCCCTCCGTCCACACACACACACACACATACACACACAATGATACAAACACATACACGTAATGAGGCACACACAGTTCCATGGCCTGAGGTTTAAGTACACATGCACACACAAGCTGCCCCCCCTCCCTCCCCACTCTCCACACATCCACACATATCCACAGACCATCACACAAGCTGCAGGCAGTCTCTCTCATGCCAGCTACAAACACAGTGCAAAAGGAATATGCTCACAGAGCTGCGATGTAGAGCAGCTACTCGTAACTTGAACACATTTTTACAATTTGATGAAAATCAGCAGAGATAGTGAAAAATCCAAGTCAAACAGTCTTTCGACTGTTTTCCATCAACATTCTTCACTTTAACACTCGATTGTGCCTTAGTTTACTTTATAAAGCTCTACGTTAAGTTAAAATTATCTAAGTTCTCTGAAGGCTGTGTCAGTTAACAGACATCTGTTTGAGACGTGAGGCATTTAAATCACAATATACATAGTTTAAGACAACACATGCAAAAGCAGTTAAATTTCTGCTTAAATTTGTCTTTTCCAAACTATTTTTGTTATCATAAAAAAGTCTCATTGACATTTTTTTACATGCATGGTGATTTGTCGTCATTTTTTAATATTGGATTTCCTACTTTTGGTGTAAATTTGTAGCATTTTGAAGCATTTGGACCAAAAAAGTGAGTAAAAACTTACTGAATACTCCTTTAAATTCTGTTTTATCTTGGTTTAAATCACATTAATTAGTCGTATATATCATAAGCTTCTCAATTCTGCACATTCAACTCCCTCGTCAACCTTAATTACCCGCGAGTTCACATAAAGTTTAATTAGAAATCAGACATGATAAACCATCCAGACCTTGTATACATTAAAAAGGGATTTTCTTGATCATATCTGACCCGTCCTCCCAGGTGAAAGCATAAATCTTGCAGTATACATATGTATGTCTGCGTGCAGGTATGTTGCACACACATGCACATGTGTATTCTGCATCATGTAGGTCAATGAGGACGTGAAACATCGCCACGAGCGTCTGAACTCGTGTGCTCCATCCAGGAAAAGCTGATGAGATACCCTCAGGAGATGCTCACCGCCTTCTGTGGCACCTTCCCCCCCACACCTAATGGACACCTACTGTGCACATGAACCCTCACACACGCACACACACACACACATGGGTGGACTTTGACACAGTGTAGTGAAGGATGCCATGTGTATCCAGGTGTCTGGCTGTGCTGTAGCACCCTTCAGATGTCACCACGACAGAAATCAGTCCTCTGACCAGAAAGTCTTCAGGCAGCATGTGTGTCTGTTTGTGTGAGTGTGTGTATGTGTGTGTGTGTGCCACATTTGTGTACGTGTACTTGCTTGTTCCTCGAGGATGGGGGTGAGAAAAACAAGCGAGAAAACAGCAAAACAAGTTAAGAGACAATGAAGAAAGCAACAGTGGCACCTGTTTCCCTCCGGTGAGGAGGCCGAAGAATCCACCTCAGAAACGATCCCCTCCCTGCTCCTTTGACGTACCCCTGCCACTAATGACGCCACTGATCATTTCATCTCTGGATACTTCAGTCCCATAGCTGGCACTTTATCACCTCTATCACCTCTTCTAACCCTCCATAAACATGCTTCCTTCCTCACACACATGCACACGATTTTTTTTGGGTTCAGTTATGTGGCCAGATGTCCAAGTTGACATAGCGCTTAAGGCGTTTGACTGGATGAAACAGTGCATTGGCTGCGGGTAAAGAGGGATTAAAACAGGGCCTGAGGCACTTGTGTTATATTGAAAACATCCTGGGCTGCTTTGTATGGAGATTTGCATACATTGGGGTCTGTGCGGCGATGGCCCATCTGCTGAAGAGCATTGTCCCCAAACAACAAAGTGTGTTTAAATATTTCACATCTCCATCTACTGGGACTCAGGTAGAGGGAAACGAGCAGAGAGTGACGGAGAGGAATAGAGGGCGAGGAAGAGGGGGTGATTTTTTTTTTTTTTTTTTTTTTTGTAAAAAGACAGAAAAAGAGGAAGGAGATTGGCACGGCTTTGAATTTGAACTGCTCCCAAATGTGCCTCAGTCAGAGCCACAGTAAATAACACTACTGCCGGCCAGAATCCGGGGAAAATGAGGAGAATCTAAATATAATACGTTGTAACTCTGAATTTTAGAGGAAAACAGGGTTGTCTGAAAACAGAAACGAAGATGTGAAATGTATCTTTTGGGTTGTAATCGTGCTGGAAAAACTCTGCTAAATATAAAGCAGGTCTGACATGCACGAATTATATTTGTATCTGACACATTTACAAGTTTTCCTACGTTTTCATCCAGTATTATTAGATTTATTTCACATGCAGGCACTTGAAAGACTCTGAGGGTGCTGACGGATAAAAAGTGGCAAATACCCACAGTTCATTTCAGACTGGTCTAGTATTAAGTTATCATCCCTCCAGCCCAAACCCTCTTTATTGTATTAATGCCATAACTCTGGATTTCTGTGACATTTAATGGCACTGTAAAATTAGATAATTACTGTAATATATCTGTGTACTCATGCCCGTTTCCGAGGTCAGAAACATAAAAATTAATAAGGAACAAGTGGGAGAAAGAGGGCAGAGAAGAGAGATTAAATGAAAGAGAGTGCGTCTATGTGCGAGAGAGTTTGAAAAGTTAGTTTTATAAACGCAAAGAGAGCACAGTCTGAAGTTACTTTGACATCCAATGTTGATACATCCTCTCTCGATCCCCGTGCATTTTTTATTTTTCCTCTCTCCTCTCCCCGTGTGTCTTTCATTTCAACCAAAACACACATCAAATGAAAAACATGCTCAGGGCAGTGGATGTTGGATGGAACAGTAAGGTGATTTAACGACGGGACGGTTTGTGTGTAGGCTGGACAGCCTGGTGCAGCCTCCGTCTTCACAACCCGAACACACACACACACACACACACACACGCACACACACACACAAAAGCCATGCACGCGTTTTACACGTACACACACACACTGACACCAAATATCTGAAAAAACAGCCAAGATGGACGTGAGGAACATGTTGCCTGCACGGGGGAGGATTTTTTGGAAAGAAGAGCGTGGTCAATCTGTTTGTTTCTCTGCCACATCCAAGAAGAGTGATAATTTCATTTTCTTTCATTATTTCCTCCTTTTATTGTACTCCTAATGTCAGATTTTTAAAGCTGCTGAGGTTTATGTTTAAGAAAGGAGCTTATCAGACAAAGGTTTTTATTTATTTTGCTACAAATATCAGCCTTTTGTCTTCTTTCTCTCACATAATGAAACACAGGCTCAGGAAAACACAGACAGAGCCGCCACTGATGCTACCTGAAGCCTGCGCCTCTGCTTCGCCTCCTCGTATCTCCCTTTCTCCGTCTAATCGTGTCTCATGAGCCGGTTCATTTGTGCCAGCCCTTTAGTCGTGGAAGGTCACGGCTGGAGAGTCTGTGAAAAAAGTATAACAGACACACATTAACCCCCATTTAATCAGGATTACAGAGAACAACCGAGCATTATTTAACACACATTACAGAGCATGACAGCAGCAGGGAATATGGGACACACACACACACACAAACATAAAATCCAGCACAATCAATCTAATGGTGTGCATTAGTTAACTGCCAAATGTTGGGCTTTTTATGGCAGGATCACCCGTCCCTTGAAAAGATAAATACGGTGCACAGATCCCAGTAATTACAGCAATCCCCTTACACAGAGCGGCCCTGCTCAGCAGCGTCACTGCAGCACCGTTGGCCTGTAGATTAAGTCATTTAGGACAGTTTTAGGGCACAGGAGTGACTGACAGGAGAAGAGTGGGATGGTGAGGGGACAAAGGACAGACAGGGTGGCGTTAACATGGTTTGTCTTTACAGTGTGTCTGGGGGAGGGGTTGTACTTTGCAAAACTGTACACAGGCATCATGAAAGGGTTCTCAGTAAAATGCTGACCTGAAATTAAAAAGTGCATAAACAAAAACATGATGGCATGATTTTTCCGTGATTTTCTGCACTTTTGCAAAAAAAAGTAACCTTTAAAAATACATGACTCCAACCTGAGCCACCAGCTTACACATGACACGGTCTTTGCGTGCAGTGGGCAGTATTATATTATCATTATTACAAAGAGCTTTTGGATCAAACTGACTCTGCTCAGCACAGCCGACACTTTACATAGGAGAGACCATCATCATACATGAGCTGGGAAAAAACAAATGTAAAATATAGTTAAATAAAATAAGTGTGCATGTTTATTTCCAGGTAAAATTATAAGCTGCATGCTTGTGACGAGTCCAGATTGACAACAATACATAAACAGCAAAAAGAAGAGGTCTGATGAGCCTGTGATGAGTAAATTCATTTGCCAGTGCAGAAATGAACTGTACTAGTCAAGTTTCTTGAATTACAAAAACTATGGCTTATTATGCACACAGGAGAATAAAGAAATATAACAAATAAACATAGCTTTAACTGCACTGGCAGATTTTCACTCATTACAAGCATTCCAGGCCTTTTTTTGGCTTGCTGTATCTGGGAATGTACATGTTCATCTGGACTTGTCTCATAAATGTAGCTTCAACTGAGTCTAAAGTCATATTTTTTGACAAGATTTAAGACAAATACACTTGCTGAATTTTGAGTTTTGCAGTGTGAATTACTCACGTTTTAACGGTTGAGAGGGAAAAGAGAAATCTTTCAACTTCTGTCTTGGTCATGTCTGTAGCTCCACTATGACACAACAGGAGATGTGATAACAGGCAGAATCAGAACCAGAACAGCCTTAATTCGCCAGGTATCTTTAAAAGAATATAAGGTATTTGACCAGGGGTGGAAGAAAAAAATCGTTTAACGGTATATCAAATTTGATAAATTCAAATTCTTCATTTCAGTCTTTGTTTATAAACTGGATTGGAAAAAGTTACCACTCTTCCCCAGCAGAGGTTGAAATGTTTCTCTCTGACTCACGTGATGTGCATTTTATGGGCAAATACAGCTCCTGGCATTGTCTGTGGACATTATCATCATCATTTAACTGTTTTACATGGCTTGGTGTTAAAATCGCAAAAATAAATGAATATCGAAGAATTGTGATTTAAATTTAATCGGCACGCCAACAATAGTAATAAAATCAAACCTGAAACAGAGATTAAAGAAGTAAAAAATGAGCTTTTATACCCATAAATAAACGTTTAGTTGAATAGTGCAATGAATAAGGATGTTGAAAAATTTGCAGTGGAAAAAAAATATGCAAAGAAGAAAGAGACAAACAGGCTGTAGTTGTACATAAGATATATGAGTTACAGTTTTACAGCAGGTTTAATTCTTCATCAGTGTGATGGCCTGTGGAAAGAAACTGTTCCTGTGTCAAGTTATTTTGACGTCCAGAGGGGAGGAGTTTAAACAGTATATCCAGGGTGTGAAGGGTCTGCAGAGATGTTACCAGCTCGTTTCCTGGTCCTGGACCGGTATAAGTCCTGGATAGAGGGCAGGCTGGCTCTGACAATGTTTTCTGCAGATCTGACTGTTCGTTAAAGTCTTGTCTTGTTTGGAGGCAGAGGGAAACCAAACAGACAGGGAGATGCACAGGACAGACTGTGCTCTGGCTCTTACAGAGAACTTCTACACTGCAAAAATCTGAAATCGTATCAAGTGTTTTTTTGTCTTATTTTAAGTAAATTGTCTTGTTAAACTTGATATGAGCCACATTCAACTGGTCAGTCCAGGAAAAATGTCTTGTTTTAAGTTATTTAAAGAAAAAAATAAGGTCCGATTTGCTTTCAAAGTAAAAAAAAATATCTGCCAATAGAACAAGAGAAAACTGCTTGAAAATTTGCCTAAAACTTTTCCATTGGCAGTTTTTTTTTCTTGTTACAAGCAATTCAGACCTTGTTTTGTCTTTAAATAACTTGAAATAAGACATTTTTTCTGGACTAGTCATATTAAGTCTGAAAAGGCATTTTCTACTGAAAATAACACAAAAACTTGATAAGATTTCAGTTTTGTTTGCAGTGTAAATCCTGCTCTTAAAGTCTTCAACCACACTTAGCAAGACTTAAATATGTGCTTTTGAAAAAAAAAACCTAAACTATAGTCATTTGTCCAAGAGACTTTAAAAACTTTGGTATTTATTGTTAAAAGTCAACACTGCAAATATCTTTATGGCCTTTCAGTTATGCTGTATTGAGCTAAAAAGAAACAAAATTGTGAACAAACAAATGTTGTGTTTACATTTTAAGTGCCTAAGATGCTTATTGGATGCCCTTTATTTCTCATATACCAGTTGTCATTATTATATTCATAATGTTTACATAAGTATTTGCTAATTTTCACAACTCAATAATAGCTCTGCAATGCATTAAAGGCTTGCTCGTTTGAAATATGGCTCCTTAGCACAACTTGGGTCATAAACTGTGCAGGGGACATTGAATGTATCTTTTTGCACAGTTGTTTAAACTGTTCTACTTTCTTCTTTTTGCAGCCACAACACACAGGTGTGGGTGAGACTTTCAAAAACGAAATATGAAACCAAGTGTTTTGTCTCAATCTGCTTGCTGGACACTCTTTTAAGCATCTCCTCCAAAAAACTTCCTCTGGAAGCCTTGACTGTGTCTGCACAAGTCACTCTCTGCAGGAGTGTGTATGTGTGTGTGAGTAAAGGGCAGTGATGTGTGCAGTTAAGCAACAGGAACTGAGTAAAGCCTTCAGGCCGCGGTGCGATTGATGTCCGGCGGGTGGCTGAGGAGCAGTAACTCATACCGCTCTCTGCCTGCATCTAAAACTCTCATTAGTTTAAGTGTGTGAGAGTTCTCTGCCTCTGCACCCTCTGGAGCACGCAGAGAGGCACCGGGCCAAACCTCCTCAGACTGCTTTGACTACAGGGGGGCATGCAAAGTGAAGGTGCATGTCTGCGAGCACAGAGAATTTGACACACACACACAAAAAAAAACATTTTTGGAAACACATTATGGTCTCAGCTGTTCTTTTTTTCCCCTTTTCGTTTTTTTTTTCTCTGTCTTGCGGCCTGCATGAACACTGAGCATGCAGCTTAACAGCCCGGCCTAATGAGGTCTCAAATATGAGCGGTAAACATTTGTATGGACAGATGTGGATTAATGTTCATCTTTTCTTCAAGCCAGAGATTAAACCTGATTTAGTGCCTAACAGGTTTTATTCTTTTTTTTTCTATTAGATCAGAAAGGAAGCGAGGCGGTGAAGGATTGGGAAAGAGAAACAAAGGAAGAAAAACAGAGCGAGTGTGTCTCTTACTTATGGGGAAGTTGCCAGAAGAAGCCAGACAGTGAAAGTGGAAGGAACAAAGACGAAAAAAAAATTGCAGGATTGGACGGAAGGGGAGGCAGAGGGAGACGTCAGATGCTCCTCAGTCCTGTTGTGGGTTGCTGAAGTGAAGGAGGAGAAATTTTTGAGTCATGGGGACGGAATCAGAAATGTCAACAGATTGAGTCAGAGCAGAGCTGGGACCGTCTGGAAGGAGAGAGTATCAACACTGACGGAGGGGCAAGATTTTGGGACTGTCACTGGGCTAATGGCAAAATTATTGGACATTATGTGTGCGTGTGTCAGTGTGTGTGTGTGTGTGTGTGTACATGTTGCATGGGGGAGGATGTGGGATTGGCTTAGTCTGCTGTCTATAATGAATGGTTAATGTTAGTCGGGGAAAAAATGAATACGGTCACCATCTGCTCTATCTTAGTCTGTGTTCTGTGTGTGTGTGTGACTGTCACACACACACACACACACACACACACAAACACACGCACGCACACACAATGTGCGCTTGGAGAGGGATTTGGAAATATGGAATGATAGAAAAAGGGAGGGTAGAAGAAAGAGAGACATGCAACAAAAAAACCTGCACAAAACTAAAGAAAGAGACAATGAAAGTGAAAGAAGGAGAGAAATGATATCCTTGCAGGAAATGTGTGTGCGTATGTGTGTGTGTTTCGGTGCAGCAGAGATGCAGATACAGGTGAGCACAAGTAGGGCACAAGTCATGAGATCTGTCAGGTCTCTCAAACACATGTAGCCTTTGGCCGTAAAACCACACATGGACTGTGCACAAATCTAAGAACACACGCACACACAAAATATACCATGGTGAAAGTAAAAATAAATATAAGATTAAACCAGTGAGAGACATAATTTTTTGTGATGAGCATCAAAACCGTAGAATTTGGAGGAAGGACGCAACAAAAACACAATTTTAACAAAACACTTTTATCATTTTACAAGGGACTGTGTCTAAAAGACTTAATTTAAATAAATGTCACTACAAACAGCAAAAGATCCACTTAAGCTTCCTAGGACTCGTTTTTCCTGAGCCGACCTTGAACGCATCATTACAACCGTTTGTTTCCTCGTTTGGTTAGCTAACTAGAAAATTGTCCTTGAACCAAGCTGCAACATAGATCTAAAAATGTAAAACCGCAGTTCTTTGAGAGACCACTTGAGGCTAATTGCCAGAAACACCTATACACTGTAAAAAAAAAAGTGGGCGTCATCTTGCTCAGCTCGAAATAAAGTTGTCACAAAAACTGCTCCCCCTGGTGGCTGGCTGCAGTATGGGTCAAAAAATCCATCTCCCAAGCCATTCCAGATGGGCTGTGGTCAAACTTTAAAAAATGTATACACTTCGTAGAAATGTTTCCCACATCCAATTGTTGTGGTGATTTGAAAATAACATTTAGCTGCCTTTTATTTCAGTCCTCCTTTTTTTCAAGTTTCACTTTTCAATAGTTATAAGAAGTTAAAAACAAGGTTTTATGTCACATTTAACCATGATTGACAGCTGCTGTTTTTGTGTATTTTTTGGGGGGTTTGTAAAATATGTTGGGAGGTAGAGCAAAAAAAGAGATTAGACTCTCAAAAGAAAATATAATTATTGTTTTTGTCAGCTGGCTCCACTCAGATTTTCTCCCAGTCCCTCACAGCCTCCACTGCGCAGACTCTGGCTGCACAACAGTTGCCAATGGCGGCGCCTGTGACGGGAGTATTTTGGCTTCAAAACTGTACAATGGTAAATAGTGAAGCCACGCTGTCCACTCTATATACAGTCTATGGAAACACCAGAAACCACGAACACCCTAAATCCCCAATTTACAGCAAAAATAAACACGTCAATGATAGTCTTCAAAACTCCATGATAAAAACGAATGGGTGGTGTAATGGACACTATGTAGATAAACATCTCTGACTTTAACAGGGGATTACAATTCTGGACAAAAGTGACTTGCTATGAAGTTGGTGTTGGGGCTTACCAAGGCTGCATTGGATGTAGGAAAGAGACGCCCATCCCGCAGCGGCACAAGACCTTTGAAAGTAGTGCACTTTGGTTAAATTTGATGGCTTTAAATCTCTAGCCAGACTCTTGTCCTCTATTGTCCCTAATGGTGGGATGAATTACCCAACTCAATACCATCCACTGAGTCCTTTCAACTTTAGAGAGATGTCTGAAGACTCAACTGGTCAGAAAATATTTAGGCACTCAGGAATAAAATAAACTAGAAGGTCTAAGACCCAGCTCTTAGTAAATAAGCACCGACAATGCTGGATATTGAATGTTGTTCAAGGTTGAACTTAATTGCTGAGGGAATTTTTTATGTTGTATTATAAGTTGCAGCTACATTTTAAAAATAAAATAAATAAACTGACACTTCTTCTGGCAAGGGATGGCAGCACCTGTGGCCAATTTAAAAAGCTCTTTGTGGCACTTACCAAGGTTTTTCTCTCTAGTCTAAATTTTTGCTTGTGTTGTACATCGCTTCAACAAAAGTGTCTACTAAATGAAGTTGTAGAATTGTAGCTACTACCATGGGGGCTGTGGTCTCCCTTTTGCAAGACATCACTCAGCCACGTTAATCAAAAAAGTTTTGGCGACTTTTTAGCATTTGCGTTTGTAAAATGTATCTAGCCAAACTAAGACAACTTTGCATGTTTATGTAGGAAGATAATCTACATACACTGAGTTTTGTTTTTTTTTAAATTATATTTACGTATCATCTATCCCTACCCATATTTCTTTTTTCCAGTTCTCCACCCTTTTTAACCTCAGAATTCTGTGTCATGATAGAAATAGTGTCTGTGGCTTTATTATTATTATTATTTTTTCCAGAAAACTTAATCAGACAACTGAAGTATGTTTAAAAACAGTGATTTGATGTGAATAACTTGACTTGACTTTCAATGTTATTGCTTTTGGTAGGTATGTAAGAATGTGGAACCAGGTCTTCAGCTGTAAGGATTTAAAGATCAAAGCTGTTTCTATCTGTAAACCTGTGAAATAATACCACAGGAAGATCAAATGAGTTCACTCAGTGTAGGCTCTGTGTAAAAGTGTGATGCAGAATTTAGAATTACCCCTGCACATATATTTTAGGATATTCATAACTTAGTTGGTTATAGTGGACTAACTCTTTGTGTTACTTCAAAAACACTCAAAGTCGTGAACTACAAACTATTTCATATTTAAAGATCTGACTAAATGTTTTAATCGGTGAGGGAAATTTAGCTGCCAAATTAAAATGCAGACATTAACGTGTTTTCCTTGGTAATGGAGTAAAGTAGAATTAAAAATCTGCTTCTGCATATTATCAGAATTTAAATGATAATTTAATTCTATTTATGCAAAAGTCAATGAAAAGACTTGATAGAATTTTTCTGAATTATTGTGCTGTTTCATCGGCACAGTTTTTTTTAAATTAATAGTTGAAATATATATATAATATATATATCATATAAAAATACAGATGAAATATTTGGACCAGTAAATGAGGACCTCTGTGCAGCTCTATTACTAGACTACCCTGTGAATACACAGTAACAGTATTTAAAGCTTTAGGGGGATTACAAGTGTTGAGGACACTGGAACAGTATCATCCCTGGCTGTGCTCACACATAAACACACACACACTTTCTTTCGCCCACTCACACACCAACATGAACAAATGCATGTTTTTTTTTTTGTCTTTGAACACATCATGTTTGTCTCCAAAGTTTAAAACACTAAAAAAAGTAACTGTTTTCATGCATCATCCTGCTCTTGTGTGGCCATGACTGAGAGAAAACGGCAGCGCTGATAAAACATTTGTGATACATCTCTGAACACTGGGGTTGATAAGTAAATACAGCCCACATCGATAATCCTCATGTCACTATGCTCTCTGTATTATGCACACACATACACACGTACACACACACACACACACACACACACACACACACACACTGCCAGGTTGTGATTAAATTCTCCGTGGCCTATGATCCGCTTCTAAATCTTTGCAATTTTCATTTTATGCAGCTTTAATATGGATCATAGTTGCTCTCAGAGTGCCCCATCTCCTAATCTGGAGCAATCTGAGCTGAGCAGGGCTGGGCCAACAGCTGACGCTAAGCCAACCAGTCACACTCAAACAGCCAGGATGGCAGCCACAAAGCCTCACTGCAGTCAATACAGACCTCAAACGCCACGGGAAACAAATGGAGAAAATATCTGAGGGAACTTTAACGGAAAACTTGCAGATATGCAGGAACCTTTAAGGATGCAGACGTGTATTTTTTTGCACAGAATACCTGCACAAACATGTTATTTAAGACAGTAGATAAATTCAAAGTTATAGAAATGCATTTTTTTAAAATTTGCATTAAACTTTCTGCACAAATTTAACAAAAGTGAGACTCTATTGTTGCTGTAAAAGATGAACCCTGTGTGTGTGCACATGTATGTACAGTAAATCTTCATCTGAGTTTGATGTGATGGTTGTGTGTGGAGGAGGAGGAGGAGAAGGAGGGAGGGGCTGATGGGTAATGTTTGTTGAGGTCATGTATCTGCGGTGTGTTTGGGTGCTGAGGCACCGTGTCAGGGCATATTAGATACACACGCACATACAGGAGATTTTCACATGATATTCAGTACACACACACACACACACACACACACACACACACACACACACACACACACACACACACACACACACACACACACACAATGACCCTGATTTTAGAGCACTGAGGGGCCCTTAAGAGGATTGAGTAATTAAGGGTACACAGTCAAAAAAATGTATATTTGAAATATAACACCTACATCCAGGAAATCTAAACCCACGGCCCAGCCTTTCTCAAAATCATATCTATGTCAGATGTAAAAAGAGAGATTTTAAGATATTTCGTGGTAAATAAGATTTTTGTTTTTTAATTTTTAATTTTTTTGGCATCTTGTTTCTCACAGTCTTGATTAAACAGTCGCCTCAGAGCACCGCCCAGTAACCAGCTGAAGGCTTGGAGCGGGAGCAGACCCCTGCTGAGACTCATGTAAATAATACTGCTGCTGATGGGGGAAAATCCACGAACTGAGCAAAGCTAATGCAAGGCTTAACACACACTCTCCCTCTCCCTCTTTCTCCCTCTCATTCACACACATAAATTAGAACAAATTTTATCACATGAAAGATATTCTTAGCTTTGTGAAGTAGTTGCATATGAATTTCTGCAGATTGGATTATCAATTCTTAGATGATTGTGATAATGAGGCATGGAGATTGAAAAATGTGAGAGGGAGAGTGAACATCAGGAGGAAGGGGAAGTCACCCCTCCACCTCGGCCTGCTTAATCCTCCCAGTGGCAGACGGCAAGACCAGTCAGATATCAGGACATCCTTATGGACATATTTAGAGCAGTGCTTCGACAGTGACACCTTTGTGGGCAACAAAATTTAGTCTTTAAAAAAGGAAGTATGAGAAATTACTGAGGTAGAAAATTAAATACTTTAAAAACAATATTTGTATATTTTACAGTGCAAAACATCCAGAATTCAGAATAAATTTGCCTGAATGCCTGTTGTGAAACAGAAAAGTAAAAGATGAAGACTTGCAAACAAACATTAACGCCATATTGACTCCTTCTTACATGGTTTCTGTCACCTTTTGTGCATTGTTCATCGTACAGTTTATCCTCATGACATTTGGTCATCCTTAATCTGTCTATTATCTGTCTAGGGATGTTCCTCCTGCTAATCCATCTTTGGGAACATCACGTTAAAACTGTTAACGATTCAACCCAGATCAAACACAGATCATCAAGACATCTGACCGAGTGAACACTTTCACTTCAACCTGTGCAGCTGTGGTGGCAAAAGCTTGGAGAATAGAGTCTAAACGTGAAAAACGTGGATGAAGAAGAGGAAACAAAAAATGAGTTGTAACCGTAGCCTGAGCACATTGATGATTTGATTTGTCTGTCTCCAAAAAACATCAGTGAGGCTCAAATGTTCTGACGGTGAAACATGCTGTAACTACAATGAACACGGGTTGTATTAAAGTTATGACACACTTCTTAGCAAATACTCAGTTGTAACCCAAAACTGAAGCTTAAAAACGTCCATCACAACTGGAAAAACTGCTGTGCTTTGCTGTTTTACTCACTACTTTTAAAGAAGCTAGAGCTTTTTTAAACCCTGCTCCTGACTTACATCACACATATCCAAGTCCATTATTGGAAAAATACAGTTTATTACATCACCCATCAAGAACAGAATGATAGCACCAACATGTCCTGACGTAAACTCCAGAGCTACATGAATACCAACAGTATGGTTTAACTGTCCTTCTTTAAGGCTGAGTTAAGGGGGGGAGGCAAATGCAGGTTCACCTCAGTGTACATGATTAAATCACACAATAACCTCCTTCCCCTCATCAAATCCTCTTAAGCGGGCTGTATTACATATCTGCCAAACAAAGAAAACTCAATCAGAACAATCAACCGAGCCAGGCCGAGCCCGCCCTGCCAGCTTGTCTGATCCCATTGCCGTGATTAAAATGAAAATGGAGCCGGGACATTACCAGAAATCCCATGTTCACCTTATAAGGAAGATCAGAAGTCTGTGTGTGTGTGTGTGTGTGTGTGAGAGTGTGTGTGTGTGTGTGAGAGTGTGTGTGTTTGTGTGAGTGTGTGTGTGTGTGTGTGAGAGTGTGCATGGACAAAAGGGGATAATATAAATGTGTTCCGTGTAATTCCCTGGCTTGGATTGCAAAACCTTGTTATTGTTTTGCAATATTAATAGAGGAGATATTACGATTGATGGGATTGGATTAGTGATTAGTTTGGCTTTTACAATTCTCAAAAAAATTGTAAATTAATTTCTTTATGAGCTGTGTGTTTTGAGGAAAACATGTTTTTATTGTGCTGCAGAGACGCACCTGTGTGAAAGAGTTGAAACTCAAAACAACATTATAAAAAATTCACCTTAATGCATTTAGACATTTAGGATTTATTCTCACAGTACGTTCATGTGACACTTATTTTTTTCAGATATTTCAGAATTAAGTGACTAAGAGGTTCATTTTCCTTTACCCTCAAACTAAATAAAATCCATACTGACAAATAAAAGGATCAAGTCTACAAACGTGCAAAGCCAAAACCAGAAATATGATCCAAATATACAACTGTGCAAGTTTTTGGAAAGCATAAAGAAAATCACATCATTTTGCCAAACTAAGGGTCAAATAAAGACTGAAAAGAAAGTTAGAAAGATTTTTCTCTGTTTTTAAAGAATTCATGTCTTTTAGGTCAATTACAGCTGTAATGGTTTTGGATTTTTGTGACGCTGTAATGTCTGAAATTTCAAATTAAAATCCCAAAATACATAACACAAAATAACATGAATTATCAAAATAAAAGCTATTCACTGAATCATTTAGGTTGTTCATGCATATCTGTTTTTTTCTTTATGTAGGTGCATGTGTGTGTTTTCTGTGTATGTGTGTCAAAGTCTCCTGGGCGGGCTTACAGTAAGAGGCAAGCTCCACATTATTGTTGCTCCACTTCACTTCCTGGGATAATCCTTAACACAACAGAGGGAGCTGCAGGTGACCTGGACCAACAGAGATACAGTACGAGGCTCCATTAACAAACACACACGGGCGTGAACACACTTTCACACACACCAAACCATCCATTCATAAATAACAACAATATGACCCTCCCTTCACCCTTCATGTCCGCTCTTCCAGCATAGCTTCCTCCTCCTCGACTCTTAGTGAAACATATTGTTGCCCTGCTGCCTGAGACGGCAGAGTGTCATTCATCCTCGGCCCCAAAGTCATCTCCTCCATTAACAGCGGTGTCTAATTAAAGCTGTAAATGACAAACACACCGACACAAACACAGGCTCTAATGGCCGCTCTCTAGCAGGAGACTGATGGGCAGCTGTCTTGTGTCTGTCCAGTGTGCAGATCAACCTTGAGACACAAGGACCTGTGGGCCGTCTATTGCACCACTGAGATAACACAGTAAGGCTAGCAGTGCATTGATAATGACTGATTCATACACAGTTGCCTGAAAGTTAATTGATTCATTAATATGAAGCAATATTGTCTTTTAACAAGGTGATGTTTCCATAGCAGTGCTTGATAGATCTCACATGTGACTTCATGCCTTTTCTTATTTCATTTTAGCAAAACAAAACAGCGGGGTTTACCGTGCTGCAAACAGGAGGTGTTTTTCTGTTGTTTGACTCAGGACCAAAAACAATTGGAGAACAAAACCCGTTGCCTGGGATCATATCTGACTTTATTATCCTCTTATTCGCCTCCTATGAAAAGGAATAACAAGGTAGAGGAGCTGTGGCTTATCTCCAGCTCTTGTATTAACCACTGCAGCATTAGCATTAGCTGCCAAAAGCCAACTCCTTTATGTAGCTTATTAAGAGAGTGCAAAAGTCAAATGTTGTGACCCTCTTTTTTTTACTCATCAATGAACGACACTGCTTTATTGCGCAACATTTTGCTCTTTTTTTTTAATTCAACAAGCAGCACCAGCCTTTGTTTGTTCTGTCTCTTTTTCAATCACTCAAATTATCTGCTGTACTGTCACGCTGTCCTGAGGAAACCTGCGGATGACAAAACAACCAAAAAGCTCAAATCCATTTTCATATTAGTTTGAAAATGTTAGAATATTTCAAAGGAATTATCCCTTCCACAAAACAGAATAAAACCCCTCTTATTCCCGCTAATCCTTCAAAGACTGTGATATTACCTGATAGGATGTTGTACTGTGTGAATACTATCAACAAGACATGTCCGAAATAATGGAAGCAGGTCCCTGCTGTGGAGATTAGAGTGAGCATTTCTCTCTCCCAATTTATCTCTTCCCCGAAATGTAACGCCTCTATTCTCTGTATTTCCCCCCTCTCTCTTTCTCCCGCCTTAGTCTTCTTTCTGTTCCTCTGATTCCAGATCAGCTTTTCTGGAAGCTTCTCCCTTTGTGCCACAGCTTACAAGATAAAAATAATTTACAAAATATGCAGGACAAGGGGTTTATGAGCTCTTCAAGCATGTGAGGCACCACCCAAGAAAGATAATATTTTTATCAACTTTTTGGAGTATTGTTGTTGTTTTTTTACACTAATTGAACATTTTAAGCAATTGTAAGCTTTAACCAAACATTTGAGGAGGCTCTAGAGATGAGATGTCAGACACAGGTCTGTTAATCAGGCTTTCAAAGTCTTTCTTAACAGTCTTTCTTTAATATGTCCTCGTGACTTTGGTGAACCACTGACATTTCCATAAGAAAACATTAAACATCCTAACATTAATTTAATATATTGGAGAAAATTTTCATCCATACATTTATGATTCTCACAGGATGCATCCTACTGATTCATATTATCTTCTTGTACATTTTTTTAGCATCACCAGGTAAATTTAAAAGTTCACAACTTCAGTGAAACATAACAACCATTACTGATATAAATATGCAAAATCTTTCATGGTCCCTCTGACCCTCTGATGTCCCCCTCTCAACAACAGCAGGTTAAAGTTTCCGCATATATGATGAATTATTATGAATATTTTGATAGATTTGCTTAAAAAAATGTTGCCTGAACATTCATGGTGTCCAGATAATAAATCTGAATATTTTTCGTTGACATTGCCCTAGGCTACACCAGCAGGACAAACTTCTTGTCTATAGACTTAAATTCAAATTTTCCATCTATACCAGGCTTGTAAACTAGTGTACTGAGCCCTGTGGGTGGCAGCGGTGTCGACTATGTGTCGTGATTGTGAGAAAAGACGAAGAAGATCATGGAGAGGATCAAAGGTTGGCGGTACAGAGACAAGCGCTAAAAACGTATCAAAGCTTGTTTTCTCTGATTTTTTTTTTTTTTGTCAAAAACTGGTGTTTTTTGGGGAAACCAGCCTATACTCCACAGCTAATAACTAAAGAATAGAAAAAGGATGGACCAAAACTCTTCTTTTCTCCAGGGAAGAAGAGTCTACTCTTTGTGTCATAATGGTGCTTACATAGTCATAGAAGCAATATTCTGTGGGTCTTTAAATATCAGTTAAAATACCCCTAAACAGCTGGCAGTCAGTGAGTTAAAAATCCAAAAATTAATTTGATGGATTGGTTACATTTTTATCAGGACATTCACGGTTCCCAGAGGATGTGTCCAACTGACTCCAATGATGTTCTTGTCTTGTCCTAAGCAACACTGACAGGCCATGTTTCACAGTGAAATACCAGAACAGTTACTCGATAGAATTTGTACTGACATTCATGGTCGCCAGAAGATGTACCAAACAAGTGTCCTTGTGAAGTTTTGTTGTTTCCCTTTGAACAACAGTGGATTGAAGTTTTCTCATACGCAACGAAAAATCATGAGATTGATTTAATAGATTCCCTAAAAATGTTGCCGGAACATTCAAAGTCCCTATAGGTTTACATTGTGGCAAATCAAACTTGAGGCACTTTGTCACACTTGCAAAGGTTTCTTGCTCCAGTCTAAATTCTTGCTTGTGTTGCGGACAAAAGCATCTGCTAAATGAAACTGTAGAGTTGTAGAATTGTTAAGTAGACTTTTATCTTCAAGAATTATCTATATTTATAGCATCCCATTAATCCATCCATACACACCCAATAATTTGCATCTTTTGTATATTTATAAATTACTGTAGTTACTTTGTACATAGCATAGACTCTTGCACTTCTTCCACCTGATATTTGTAATATTGACTTATTGACTTCTTTCAAATCCCGCCTCAAAACCCATCTATTCCACCTGACTGTCCTCCACCCATCTTATCTTTTAAACCTTTTTTTTTTAAACTTTTATCCATTTTTCTTGTTTTAACTTCTGTTGAAATGCTTTTTAACTATGTTTTGTATGGCGTCCTTGGGTGTCTTGAATGGCGTCCTTGACATAAAATGTATTATTATTGTTATTATTATTATTACTTCTTCTTATTACACTTTTGGTGAGATGTCAAACCTGATTTTACTCTTTCATTGCATATGCGTAATGACAATAAAGTTGAATCTTATCTCAACAGCAGGCTTAAGTTTTCTTGTATACAATAAAACATCACAAGATAATAAGGCAAAAAATACTGTCTGAACATTCATGGTTTCAGGATGATAAATCCAAAAAACAATGTGATCCTTGAATGTTCTCCTTTGGATTATTTAATGATGACATCTGTGGTTTAATGTGAAATATCTAGTATTATAAAAGTGTTGTTTATATTTTTTAAGTAGGGACAAAACTTCACCAGTAAATGATAAAAACTGACGTAGAAAAAAGGTAAAAGGTTGGTTTTTATCAACAGCACCATTCAATTCATATCTAACCCACAAAAAAACTGGTGGCAACAAGCTGTTACGTAAGGCAGTGTTGGGAGCAACTTGAGGGTTTATCATCTTTAAAAAGGACGTCTAAACATGTGAACAGGAGTGGCTGGGGATTGAACTCACAACTGTACATGGTGAATGCAAAACAGTTCATTATCAATACACGTTAACAAACCTCTGGTCTTGTTTTGCTCTAAAAGACACTCTCAGTTGTTTTGAACTATGGGAAGCATCATGGCACAATCCATCATAACCAAAACAGATTATATACGACAAGGTAACATAAATGGATTGGAAATAATCACCTGCTGGATGGCCGAGATGGACTGATAAACACTAAACCTCATCGGGGAGCATCAAAGAAGCCTCGTGTCATTCAGCAAAGTGCTCAAACTGTTTGTGTGGTAATTGGTCCTGGAGAGAGGAAAAGCCGGAGAGAAACAAGACTGCAGAACTCTTAAAGCCCCTCAAGTCCAGCTCTATACATATTGAACAGTGGAGACGTGGGGCTAAGAAGATTATCACAATGGGATGAAGAGGCCGTAAGAGCATTTGTTGCTTCGTTGTTGTGTGAGTGTCAGGATCGACCAGTGAAAGTTGTTACAGTCACTCTCAAGCCTTTAAACTGCTTGACCTTAAAAGCTCTGTTTATGAAAGAAAAAGCTGTGGAAGATGATGAGAATGAGAAACAGCAAACACATTGCACAAACATGCATGTAGCTTGCATTAGCATCACACAAAGAGGAAGTAGAAAAACATGTTGTCAGGAAGAGGACGAGGTGTCATCAGATGAACACCTGGAGCTGGAATTTTTATTGTTTAACTTCCACGTAAAATGTAAAAAACCTTGGTGCGGCTTCCTCAGTCATCACAGGATTATTTTGTGTGCCTGTGTGTGTGTGTGTGTGTGTGTGTTGAGAGGGACTGAAGCATCGAAATGACATGAAGAGTTATTTGGGCCGTAATGAAGCTGCTTAATGAAATCAGTGCCCTTGAAAGTTCTTCATCAATTTTAGCTCCCTTGCTCACTCGCTTGCGCTCGCACCATTGCAGCCTGTCAGCTAATCCAGGCGCCCGGCACAATATTAATTAAACACAGCGTTTCCTGAAGTACTTAAGTGAAGCGCTATCATTGATAATGAGCAGGTTTAAAGGAGTCACATCCCACCAAAATTACTTTTTAAACCGGCCTTATTAAGCAGAAAATGAGGCCCAAATCAGCCTACAAGCTCCTCATTAAAAGCCACTGATCCTTGGCCAGGCGCATGTTCCAATGGTTTTAATTAGGCTAGCACGAGATCGTCGGCGACAGGAAGCGCCATTAATCTTGTCTTTTCATTTGGAAAGGGGGGTACAGCATGTTGCAGGCTCAAATGCCAAAATAGGATAAAAATGAGAAAATCAAGAGACATACTTTGAATTGTTCTCCGTCTCTGTGGAGTCAATCCAAAGCATTCAATACGACCGGTTTAACACTCACAACCTTTAGCAGCACTTTGTCATTACAAGCCAGGCCCGCTAAGTGCATCATTAGCTACACACACACACAAAAAGGATGATCTGTGTCTTCATTTTCTCTGTGTGTGTTTATGAGTTGCTCCCCGCCGCAGCCGACGTCCTGGCCCTGCCTGTCACACCTTCTCCGCATGGAGGATTATGGATGGCCAATTACATCGCTTTTGTCATTAATTAATGAGGATAACGAGCTCCCCCTGCTCCCCACAAAAGCACGGTGCTCCTCAGCTGGTACTGAACAGGGAGACGGGTGCTGGGCCATGTGTGTGTGTGTGTGTGTGTGTGTGTTAGTGTGTGTGTATATGAAAGACAGCGAGTGAGGAAGCGATCCAGAGTGCAGCCTACTTTTGAGTGAAGGAGTATGTACTGAGGGCTGAACACAGAGTTGATTGTTGACCTCGGGGCTTTGCATGTACACTTGTCCAGTGAGTTGAGGTGTGTTTGTGTGTGCCTCTGTCTGTGTGTGTGCGTTTGCTCACCACCAGTCCTGTATCTGTGGGGGCCATTACAGAGATTAGGCAGTGCTACAGTAACGGATGCCCCCGTTTGTCAGCTCGGATCCTCAGTCAAGACAACAAGCTAAAAGCGAAAGAGTGAGAGTGATGAGTGCAGTGTTCGGAAAAAGGGGGGAGGGAGGAACATGGAGGCGTGTAAGGAGGAGAAAAGAGGAGGGGAAGAAGGGTTTTTAGAAAGTGGAGGGGAAGTCTTCCAACAAAAATGAGACGTCATGAGATCAATCTCCAGTGAGGCTGCTTCCAAAGAGCACCTATGAAAGCTGGAGAGCCACTGAATCACTGAATAAGACGTCTTGTTCAACAGCAACCTCGGCTGTTGTCATCCAGCTCTGCTTCTCCCTCCTCCACCTCCGCGTCCTCCCACCAGGCCCAATTTGGCCCTTACCACACTGTCTGGGTCCACCATGCGTGGTGTCAGGTGCCTTGTGGCGATAGGCAAAACGCTTTGCCTGACTGCCACATTTCGAGGCTTTGCAGCCACATGAGTGCAAAAAAAAACCACACACAGACATACAAGCAGACATCCCCCTTCTCCCGCTTTCAGCCCCCCTGTTTTGGACGTCTGATTAACGAAAGAAAAAGGCCCTGGCCCATCCTGCTGCACTTGCAGCAACGTCGCCCCGAATCACATGGCTCCTCGGAACCAACTGACTCACCCGCTCATCGCTTTCGACAAGGCGGGGCTGGGAGGGACGAGGGAGTGTGATGTCATGGTGGATCTAAGAAGTTAGGGGGTCCATGGGGGATTGGCGCTTACAGTGCAACCACCGGCACATAAACACTGAGGCACTAGCACCTTTTTTTTTCCTCGCTGCTCTTCTTTTAGCTCCTTTTCTACCTCCACACACACATCCAAGACACTCACTTGTTTAAATGTTTGCTTTTCCTCACCTTGGCACACATTTTCTCATGACTGTGACAACTAAATCTTGTCCTCCGCTCGGCCTCTTAAGATAAACCAAGCTTCTGGTCGCAAATGCTAATAATACAAAACAGATCTAATGTTTTTTTAAACCCCCTCTGTCCTCCACTGTAAGCATAATCAAAGCTGAAGCATGCTCGTTTTCCTCCCAGGCCCCTGTTGTTAGCTACAGTCTGTGTGCAGGCTTTTACATGTGTGTGTGTGTTTGTGTGTGTGTGAGGTTGAGTGCAGCAATGTGCATCAGACACATAGAGAGAACTTAATTAGAGAAAACAGCGCTGTCACATGCATTAGGCAGAGGTACGCACTTAAGGGCATATGGTTTTAGTACCATACCATCGGGTTGGAAGAAAAGCACACAAACATACCTCAAAGCTCCGAGCCATGCTAATGAAATCACTCCCTTTCTATCCCGCTGAGAGCAAACACAAATGTTTACAGACATCACACAGTCTGTCCGTACTGCTGCACCACACTGGGCTGTCGGGAGAGTCGTAGTGCCATGGCTGCGGTAAAAAACTGTTGGAAGACAATAGATAAGTTGAAGCAGTGAGAGGTCAATTCATTTAAGTTCTATGACAACCTCTGAATCATTTCACATTATCTCACTGAGAGTGAATCTAGTAGTCATCATGTAACACTTCAACCCCTCTACTCTACCAATAATGGCGTTTAAGTTCTTAAATGTGATAAATGACGCATGAAACAAGACAGATATAAGCATGGACTATTTCTCCAATTAGCAATTACCCACTCGTGTTAAGTAGAAGAGACAAGTCTGATTGCAAATAACTTGGAAAAGGATTCACTTAACAAAAAAAAATGCCTCGTAGGACAAAAAAAATCTCCATCAGTCACATTTAGTGATGTGCTAATGTGTGTTTAAACTTCTCTGTGATGAGTCAGAAAATGATAAAATTTACTGCTTTTTAAGCTACAAAAAGAGTGAAGGCTTAAAAACAACTTTTCCTGCTGTTTTAAGTGCCGTGTTTTTTATTAGTCTTGTTTTAAGTGCAATTTGCTGTAATCTTTCCACTAAGTGCTGTTAAAGTCGTGTTTGTCAGATGCAGACAGTGATACTGCTTGTCAAAATATCCTCCATAAAAACAACACATTTATATATTTATGACTTAATGAGATTAGGTGTAATTGTTTTTAAAAGTAAATTGAAGACACTCAAATATTGTACCCTTCAAGTTTTTTCTTTTTCCCTGACAGGTTCGATTGTGTTGTGTTTTGTTGTTTTATACCCTGACACACACAGCAGACTTTGTGCGGGGGCATGCCCAGGGCACACTGAGGCATTGAACTGTTTGCTGTTTGTTCAATTCTAACTGCAGCGCTTCATCTCATTCTCTTTATGTTTGTTTAGTGTATTTCTCATTGTGTGTTTGATTCAAGATACGATACAACCAAAGCTTCTGACTAGTTGCATTTAACAAACACCAAACTGGCATTAATTGTTTATTCAAATAAAGATGAGAGGATATAATTTTCTATTCGACTTGAACCATCAATAACTCAACAAGTTACACAGAATAAAAAAAACACACAGTGACACTTCAGGGAAGTTGTCTTAGCACTCTATAGAGGCTCTACTTTAAAAGGAAAAAACACAATCAAAAAGCAACTAACACACTCTTCAACTACAGAGAAAGAAGACCATCAGAGGTTTAAGGTTCAGAGTATCAACCACTGGCAGGCTAATGTGCCAGTTAACAGCAACATGTGACTAGAAATATTATAAATCTGCCCTAATGCAAAGATAAAGTGACACACTGCCACCATGCCCGCTGACAACCATGGAGATAATAAGGTGACATATTCAAACATACAGTCCAGCAGCTCCATGTTAGAGGCCTATCAGAGGAAGGAGAGTGACCACTCAGCCGTCCCTGCAAAAAGGCAAACCACTCATTTATGGCAATTAGGCTGTACGAGGACTGATGGAGCGCAGGCCCCGAAGTCCTCACATCATCAGCGGCATTTGTCACATTTCATCCCTGCTGCCCCGAATGTCTCATGGGACATTCAGACAAGACATGTGTCATCAGAGGGCCAATTTAAGATGCCAGGGGTAGCCTGGTGTTGTGACAAGGAGCTAAATTGTGGGAGAGAGACAGAGACTGCGGTAGATCACTTAGTCACTCTGTGGCTGGCAGAAATAGACCAGTCTGGTGTAAATGCGTTGTAATCTGAAGGGTTTGTGTTGGGTGGAAGAGACAGGAAAAGCACCTGTTGGACTGAAAATAACTGATTCAAGTTAAGCAGGTTTTTGTATTATTATTATTAAAGCTGGGTGGTGTGGCTTGGATGAAGAAAATGTAAATACTTACATACCTGTTTGACAAATCATTGTTAAAGCAGCCTAATTTAAATTACCATGAAGGGGATAATAGATCACATTCTCCTTGTTTCTGCCTTTAATGGTTAAAAAAAAGAGAGAAGCATTTGTTACTGTTTAGGGGCCAGATGTTTAGATTTACTTTTTGAAAATCTTTTTATTTATGATCATGCAAAAGATAATTTAATCAACAAAGTCAACAGTGTGACAGTCCAGATGTAGAGCTAGAAGAAGTAGAGCAAGTTTCCTGTAAAAGGTGGCCACTGACAGAAGGTATTCAAACTTCTAAAAATATTTTCTAGAATTTAAATATCACCCTTGTTCATGCACTTCACACTCTGTTTTATTTTCCACAGAACAAAACCTGAAAACACAACTGTCCCTGCACTGCTCTGTGAATTAAGTGAAGCAGTGAGACAGGAACTGAAATCGTGTTAATAGCTGTCCAGAGTCTAAGAGCCCGCCAAGGAACCCTGCAATCACCCAAATCTCCACAGACAGGTCCTGGGTGCCCCGGGCGGCTCTTGCGCCCTTCCCCTCAGCGCCACCGACCCTGCTGCGTGCCAAACAGGCCCCACCAGCCCCTGCGAGCGCGTCCAGAGCCGGCTCTGCGTGTCACGGGCTTCTCATGCAACAAAACTTAGAACTTAGTTGCCAACTCATTTTTTGGATAGTGAGAGATGGAAACTATTTTTGCACCGTGACTGGCATTCTGAGGCGTGATTTTACTCTAATTGCTCACGGCTGGTAAAATAAATAAATAAATAAATAAAAATATCTGGTGACATTTCATACTCCCTTTTAGGCACAACTTTGTACGTTCTACATTACAATTGCATAATTTCCTTTAAATCCTATAAAATAAATATAATCGACAAAATAATTGTCTCTCAATTTACTTTATAATTTAAATACGAAAATGTCGATGTTAAATTGTTTCCTAAATAGTGAAAATGTGTGCGCAATGTTTGAAGCATTGCTTGTTGAAATGAAGCAACCCGGGTCCAAGCATAGATATGTGTTTTAATTATAAAGACATATAAACAATATATGAAATCCATGTTGCAACACAACCAGAACGCTTCTTCAATGTTTCAATGTATAGGCTGTAAGTTATAGAACTGTTAGTATAGCCGGAGTTTTCACAGTTGTACAATACAATCATGTGAGATGTGCAGTAACTTAAATCAAAATCATCATAATAATAATTGAAAACTTTTCCAACATATTTGTAAATCGTTAGCCTAAATAACTCAGCCTAACAGAACATTATTTTCCCACACAGCATCGGTACAGTACGTAAAGGGAGATACTTTCATAGTTTAATCGGAAAGTCAAGATTAGTTCGCATCACTTGGCATTTCTACTTTTCATGTTGTTGAATGTTGCATAGATTACAGATGAGAGCTGATGACTAAAACTGATCATTCGGATATGGCCTGCAGAGCAAGGGCGGCAAAGTGACTTATCAGAAGGCCTAAACTGTTTCTTCTCTATGGGACTTTAGTTAAATCTTGAGGACACATTGCAGATGAATTACTTAACCTTACTTAAAGTTTATGCATCAGACTAAACTTGTTCTTATTTTCCACATAATGATTTAAAAAGAACTAGAGTGGGAAAGAGAGAGAAAGACCGTCATGGGTGCAGTAAAGGTTTCAAAAGTTCAGGAAAGAGAAAGAAACCGGATCAAGGCTTGTCGTTACAGTGTTTGAAGAGGGTCGACGGTGTCCCGGAGTAGGTGCTGCACTTTTCGGCGCAGGTGGCGAGCGCAGAGCCCGAGAACGGGTAGACGGCAGCCTGTCCAAAGGGCGCCAGAGCGGTGGGGATGGGTGAGGTTATGGTCTGTCCCTGGTTCAGATACGCCACCAGCCGCCTCATCTCCTCCAGAGCCTGAGCCTGCATGAGGATATAGTTCTTGGCCAGGAGGAGAGTGGCTATTTTGGAGAGTTTTCTCACCGAGGGGCTGTGGGCGTACGGGATAACAGCTCGCAGGCCGTCCAGCGCGTCGTTTAGGTCGTGCATCCTCCTCCTTTCCCGGGCGTTGATGCTGAGCCTCAGGGAGCGCTGCTCCTTGGACTTTTTAGTAAGGGGCCCCCCAGGCTTGTCGTCCCCAAACGATGACCCCCTCTTTCGGGACTCTAACGAGTCAAAGCCGTCCTCGTCGTCGCTCGTGTGCTCCCCGCCGCTCTCGTTGGACTTCGTGGTCTGCCCAGAGAGGAAGTCGGTGGCTGGTGTAAGCGGGAAGCGGCCGGGACTTCCAGCACCATGGCCAGCGCCGAACCCGAAGGCTGATTGGCCGTAGCGCTGCGTCAGGTCGAGGAGCGCGTCGTTGCTGATGGACTTGAGCAGGTTCTCTTCGCTGACATTCATTTTCTCTTCCAGGAAAACTCTACTTTCCAGTTCTTCCCTCTCTGTCCTATCGTTTGTTTGGAAAACTGTAGCTGGTACTCACGTAGTTCTCTCCAAGAGTTGCTGTTTTCTAGGAGTTCCTCTTCCCCCTCACTCGTTTCCTCTGTGAGCGAAGTGACTCTTGAAGAAGGAGGCTGTGAGTCTGAAGCCGAGCCTCTACATGCATTCACCTCCTCTGTACTCTGCGCTCCCCCCTTGTTGCGTACATAGCCCACGTTCAACAGCACTTGTCTAATTGCGCTCGCTGAGAAGCGGAGCGTTCGTGTTCCCCCCTCACACGGTCGGTTTTTCCTCTTGCGCGTGTTTCTTGCCCTCCCTTGCCTTGGGCAGATTGTGACTCGCGCTCTGCCCTGCTCGCAAGTTAGTAGGAGCACGAGGCCCGCCGGGGATTATCAGCCCGTCCAATCAGGGGGGCGTTTTAATTAACTCGGGAAGAGCGCAAGTCTGCTCCCACTTTCCATCATAATGTGATAATTGCAGCGCAAACTGACACACGGCCGTGCTGCTGCTACTATCCATTGTTAAATTTAACCACATTCAAGCTTTTTTAAAAACCAAGATCACGTTTGACTGAGGATGCCCGATGTTTTGTTTGCAATTCACAAGAGCTCAAAGCAAATATCAGCCCAGCAGCATTAGACAGATATGTAAAGAAGAACTTACCTGTCATAAAAAGGAGTCTCACTATAACACAAAAAGATGAAATGATGAGTAAAGGAAGCAGGACTATTGCAAGGTCTGGTTCTTTCTTTCTGACCAAACTACTTTTATCTTTGGATATCTGTGGCAGACAGATACACAAGATAATAGTGACAGACTTCCTCTGTGTGTGTGTGTGTGTGTGTGTGTGTGTGTGTGTGTGTGTGTGTGTGTGTGTGTGTGTGTGTGTGTGTGTGTGTGTGTGTGTGTGTGTGTGTGTGTGTAAGTAAGGCTCTGGTTCCAGTTTTACTCCTTTGGGCAGTTCCGGGACAAGGTCATAGATGAGATGCCCCGAGATGCCATTCAACTGCATAGTGTTAGAATCAGCATGGTGCCCGATATATGTCACCTGAGCAGGTAACATATCATTTCACATAGCTTTAAGCACTGTTTGCTACTTCTATTACACTTTTCACAGTAAGATATGTTGTAACAGTATTTGCTTCAGTCATAGTGAGAATTATCAAAAATAGTCAAAATAACAGCCACAGTGAATTCACTGCTAAGTAAACCCAAGAATGCCAGTGTGGGAGTGAATCAGTCCCTGTTTTCATAAGACTCCATTTCACAATCCAGAAAATTACCTGCCAAGCAGGTAATGTGAAAACAAATCATTTACTGCAGATAAAAGGTTTCCTGAGGCTCAAAAACAGGTGTCCCAATGTTGAACTTTATACTGAAGCCAAGGCTGCCACCGTGTGTCTAATATGGGCATTACATCATTAACAAGCTTGATGTGTGGTGACATACCACAGTCACTTTTCGTTTCTAAAACTCGTGGGAAAATTTAGGTTATGGCGCCCCCTTGTGGAAAAACAGAATTAATGTATTAACTTAATAGACAGTTTACCAGTACGACCAGGTGACATTTAATTTGTCGTTTTTTTGGTATTTTTTGGAAGGCATACTATGTTAAAGTCTTCTTCCATTGAAATTAAATGTGATGTATATTAACATTTTATGTATGGCATATGTGCAATGACAAAAAGTAATCTAACTTTTTTTTTTAAATGTATAAATGTATCATTAAAAAATTGTATAAAACTTCTGTATATAAGTTTTATATTTTCTTATCTAAGTGTATATATTTTTATCTTAACTTTATCTCGTATGTAAACAGTGTTTCAATGTATGCTAATCCATGTCTATATATAGCCAAATCTGTGCTTTATAAACTATTTTAAAACAAATGTGTTAATTTCTAGATGAGCATATCTTCATGTCTTTGAGATTGTGTAAAATATTTTAGTCTCAAGTGTCTTCTTCACTGAGTCCCTTTTGTCGACCCTTTTTGTTATCCTGACTGTGTTGTTTACTTTTTCACCTCTGACTTATTGTCATATTGCCTCATCAAACCAGTTACAGTCTTTACAGGATCCTAATTAAACTGAATACTGTACTTAACATTATAACTTATTTATATTTCACTCCAAATGATCGTACTGTATTAGATTTATTTTGAATTGAAAGTAAATGTTTTGTGAAAATTTGATTTCATGATTTCCTGAACTTATTCACACTTGACCACTGCACTGATTTGTAAATCATGGTTAATGCTGAAGATTCCCTAATGACTCATGTACTGATAAAAAGATGATTTGTATTCATTTTTATCACATTCCAATATTTTCTATACAAGGAGGGGGCAGTTATTCCCCCCTTTTGGCCCAGTTGTTGAAAACATGTGCCAAAGTGCCTGCTTGTGAGCCAGCTTTCTTGGGAGCCAAAACACGTAAACTGGCCCCTTGGCTGGTTAAAACATGATAAACTACCTTCATGGGTGGCAAAAACATGCACTTTATGTGCCTTATTGTTCTTTTTGCCCATCCCCCTAAAAAAGTCTTACCACGCCACTGGATAAGGGGTTGAATATCTGAGAGAGTTGGTGGTTACAAAAACAACACTTAAACAAATCAAGTGTTTACAAAAGGTATGTTTCAAATGACCTTCAACCAATTTATTGAAACAGGTACTTCAAAAAGAACTTGTATCACATGAAAAGAAAATATACTCATCTAAACGAAAAAATATTGCATATGAGAGACAGACAGGAGTGTTCATGCTGAAAAGGTCACATCAAGAATCTATTATTGATTGACCCACTAAGCTGGTCTTGAGTTATAATTCAGTTGTGAATGAGCCCTGACAGTGACATAGAAAACTGAGTCAGGTGTGAAAAACCACATGGCCTCGTTGGGAAACGAGGCTGATGTTTTCAAGGTAAAATTAAAGAGAAGAAAAACATGCTTTTATATCTCAAGACAACAATGAAAGCAAGGTCATTCTCAGGTTTTGTTTCATTAGTACAAAGCGAGAGACGTCACTATGAATGGGATTCTCTTACCTCTTAGATATAACCATATGACAGTGATCTAGCAGAGCACAAACCAAGACTGTGAAACTAAAACAGAGTTCAGCCATGATTGATTTTATTATCTACACTAACCCTGCAACCTGCCACAATGTTCACACTGAAAATACAGAGTACTTCAAACTAGCTCCAAAACTAAATATCCTATCTCAGCTGAAACTAATAGGGTTTTCTTTTTGAGTGACCTAACTGAGATGCTTTCTAACTGGGGTGCCTCAAGGGCCACAACTCGGTCCTCTTCTCTTGTAGATAAAAACAACTTTACTTGATGCAATCATCCATCCCTGTGGTTCCTCATACTATTGTTATGCATACAAACCCCAGCTCTTCGTGTTGTTTCTACCAGATGACACAACTGTCTCATCCTGAATGTCCTAATGCCTTAATCATGTCTCCATATGAATAAGGGAACAACCCCTTAAGTTAGTTCCTTAATACAACTACATATCAGTTTTTGACTTGGTTCAACCAAACGTATGTCCGATAAATCTGGAACATGGGTGCCATAACTGGGGACCAGTTAAAATTTTGGGTTCATGTGGGCTTGATAGCTCAGTCACAGCAGTTCACCTTATATACATTAGACCAGGGGTCTGCAACCTTTACTTTCATGAGAGCCACTTTGCCTCAGCTCACCTGGACTGAGGTCATTTGGGAGCCACAAAATCTACTTTATCTTCACAAAAAAGACAAAAAAAGTGAAGAAAAATCTTTATCCATTAAATAGTTATTGAAACATTTTTTTTTGTTTATAATGTTGTACACTTGATGTCTAATTCATTTTTTAAAATATTTTTATCAAATTTGCAATTTTTTTTAAATAGGAGAAAAAAATTAAATATCATAAATTTCAATAAATTGCATTCTTTTTTAACACCTTGAAAATATTTTTGATTAAATTTTTTTAAAAATTGCAAAGATTACAAAAATTTCATAATTTAAAAAAATTCCAAAAAAGTTTTAAAAAATATGTTATTTTGAAAATTTGCTTAACTTTTAAAATAAATTAAAATTTGGAATTAGAATAATTTGCAAAAATTTTGTGAAATCCTCCATAAATTCGGATTTTATTTTATTTTTTTTCAAAATTTGAAATATTAAAAAAATGAGGATCAACAGAATGGTAATGCTTGATTTTATTTAGTGTCAATGTCTTTACTCATCAATACCCTCTGTAAGAAAAATAAAAATTCTCTATTTCAATAATATATATTTTTTCAAAGCTACAAGGAGCCACTGTAAAGGAGTCAAAGAGCCGCATGAGGCTCCAGAGATGCAGGTTGAAGACCCTTGCATTAGACAGAGCATGCAACTTTACACTATTACAAATCAACTACTGCAACTCCTCCTCCACACCAACACATCAACCAACAGTCCTCAACTGCATGTCACTTCACTGTTGATTTCTTTAAACAAGCTTTAATTTACCGGTTTAATCAAATTCACAAGCCTCCTATCTGTTTACAAAACAATAACAGAAACAGCTCCTGCCAACCTGTAGTTCCTCCTCCAGGTCTACACTCCCTCCCAGCTGGTATACTTTGCCAATAGATGACACTGGTACTCACTGCACAACAGGTCTATAAGTCACAAGATTGTTAAGTCCCAAGAGTCTGCAATGAATCATCCAACTCGATTCAATCCACTGAGCCTCTTTCTTTCTTTAAGACAAAGCTTAAGCCCAGCTATTTCATGAACTCCTACACACTTCAGCTTCTCCTCTGAATGAGTTACAGATGTACATGATCCACAGAGTCCCTTTACATCTGAGAGAGTTACAGACGAGAGTTACAGATGATAAAAAAATCCTGTTGTTTCTGTAAGTGATGCAAACATTACCTTTTGTCCCACCTGCCCAATTAAGCATCAAGCACTTTTCTTCGCACTTACTGTTCTTGCTGTAGAAAAGCTGACATGTTCCCTCTTCTCTAGATCTCTGATGGTGTTGAACCGTCTCTCAGATGAATGTCACTGCATAAAATCATCTGCTAAATGAAATCGTGACATAAAACAATAGAAGAATTAGTTTAACTTTTTTTCCGAAACACAACCTAAGACATCTTCAAGTTCATTTTTTTATCAAATAAAAAAACTTTCACTTTCACAGGCTCATGATGAAGTGCAATACTTTGACCAGTAGATGGCGGGGAAGCCCATGATTTTACAAATCTACTTGTAAAACAAATTACCAACCTGCATAATTTACATCAGTAAATGAATAAGAGTTTTTGTATGTTAACTTTTTAAAATATTAATAGCTTTATTGAAAAAAAATAATGTACATTTATTAAGGCACCATAACTGAAGTTATTCTCCAAACAGGTGCATAAAAAAGGAAAAAGCTTCAGTGTTTGAGAGACTGCTATAAAAAAAAAAGCTGAATCATGTAAACTATTGATCCACAGAAGAAGAAGAAAAAAAATCTCAGTGCAGGTGATAATGGTTCAATTTTAGTCTGCTGTCCTCTGGGATCACATCCCCTAGTGTTCATATGTCAGCACTGCACTGAGTCGTCACCTTCTTCCTGGAGGAGCGAGCACTAAAAGCCTCTGATTCACAGAGAAATGGAAGAAAAAGCAAAAGTGTCAACACACCAACTAATAATACATGATGCTTTTAAAGCCTGTGCTGCAGCTCTACGTCACCATGGCAACTGCACTGCTCGGTTGCCTGTACAATGGTGGCATACAGCATTCAGCTGTGAGTGTGTGTGTGTGTGTGTGTGTGTGTGTGTGTGTGTGTGCTGAGAGGAAAAGCTGGCATTGCAGTGACAGAGGACGACCACGATGGGGCAGAAAAGTATTTTGTATTGCGGAGGATGTAGTGGGCTGTCAGATTTGACAGGAACAATACATGTGTATAGGAACACAAGTGTGCGTAACTCCATGCATGCAAACATGTAGCTGCACATGTACACTTGCTTTGTTGAAATGACAAGGTGAGGTGTTAACCTGCAGTTTTTTCTGTGGATGCAGAGGAACGAAACAGAATTATTCAAGGGCTTTAGTATTGTGCATATTTTTGGCTCAACAGTGTTCAAAATGAGTGTTATTCTCTTTAGGGGCACTCTTATATCCTCATTTTCAGGCCCTGCTGTTGTCTCTTACACACACAGTCTCATGCACACACACATAGAGAGAGAGAGAGACACACATACACACACACACATCAAAGCGCTGCTCTGAGTAAAGATGGAACAGGCTCCTTTGATCTCTCCCTGCCGGCTCTGATTAATGTGTGGATTTACAGTGCAGACCTACAGGGACCTGGCAGCCATGACAGCCCCTCTGCTGCACTGGAATCTAGTTTTTCTTTGCAGCCAATCACAACCCTTTATCTTATTCATCGCTCCAATCATGATGCTTTTCACACAGGCACTCACAAAACAACAAAACAAACCCTTCCCTTGCACTCATTCAACCTTAAGTGGCCAACTTGAAGTCTGAAATCCCACCACTGTCATAAATCACAAGACAAGCATTCACTGTTTCTGTCCAATCAGAGGGACTCCACAAAGTCCCCCTTTTCGAAAACCTTTGCTTCATCTTACAAGAGACTGAAAAGTTACATGAGATAGATGTAGATGGGGGAAGTGGATGTTTAATTCAGCCGGTTTTGGCAGTCACATGTAATGATGGGAACAAGTGTTGGTGTTTGGTGGGAGGCTTGCTTTCTAAGAAGGAGCAAACGTTCAAAATAAAAATTTCATCAAGCATCAAAGTAAGTGTTTGCACAGCACGCGTTACACAATGTACTCAGTGCACTGCACATTGCACCCACACGTCATCATGAGCCAAGCTGGAATAAGTCAACAATGTACACACGCTCTTCTCTTTTAACTCTAACCTCTTCCTCTCCGCCATGGTTCCCCTCCATTCGTATCTTTTTGCTCTCCATTTTGTTTCCCCTCACTGCAGCGCTATGCAGACTTTTCACAGGGTGGAGGTATGGTAGAGATAGGCGGGGTAACATGAATAATTGTTGAAGATATTTTTACTCTGACCCACTTTGGAGTTGCTTTGGCCCCCCTTAAAGGTGCAGCAGCCCTCTGCTGTTTTAAGTCAACTGACGATGTTTAAGTGAACAGCACAAGTGTACGAGTTTAATCCACAGATGAGACGTGTGCTCCTAAACGCAGAATGATCCTCTAAAAACATTTTATAACTTAGCAGTCTTAAATAATTTACAACAAACTTACACATCAGATCAATTCACTGGATATATTACGTCCTGAGAACTCTGGTTATCAATGTGGGAGATATTTTTGAGATTTTCACTCATTTTGTTTGGAGAGCTCACAATCTTGGATTGAAATTAAACAGCTGACCAGTTACCAGATGTGAAAAGAAGACAAAAAGAGGGGAACAAGCTCAGAAACTATAAAGCCTAAAACACGACTGAGTGGGTACACTAAACTTTGCACAGAGGGGTTAAAATGTTTAATCTTATGTTTTCTTTTGTCTGGAACTTAATTCATAGAATTTGCAGTCTCTCTATTTTTATTAGGCATTGCACTCCTCATGAGCCAGTTGTTAGCAAAACACGCTAACAAGGGGCGTTCAGGTTCAAAGGGAATTTAAAAAGTTTAAATCGCGTTATCCTTCCAAAATAAACATCTGAATGAAAAGATCAAAAATTTAAATGTTCTTATTTAACTATCATTGTTAGTTAATGCTTTAAATGACTATTTATAGTGCTTCAACTAGGGATGGGTACCAAATTAAGTACTTTTATAGGTACTGACCAAACTCTGTCATAAGTACAGTGTACCGATTTACGTAAAATCAAAACATAGCAACACAGCATTGCAAGGTTATATAAGGAACAACAAATATGTTGAATTGAAAAAACTATATTTTATTATTTAAAAAAATGATATTTTTTACCACATAAACACAAAAAGTACCCAAAATTGGTACCCCTGAGTATTTGTACCAATTGCCAGGTACCAGGTATTGGTACCATATCTTTTGAAATGTGAAAAGTACCCATCCCTAACTTCAACACATAATTTTGATTTGTGTGCATGTTTTGCAGTGACGAGATAAAAATTATTTCAAGATGAATTTTTTGATTAAGGAAAATTAAAAAAAATCTGCACCATTAGTTTGACATCTCTAAATCAAACCGCAGCCTGAAACTGATTTCACTTTTTGTTTTCAGTGAAAACCTCAAGTAGCTCGTCACCTCTAAACAATGTCCTCAGTATTTTTAGCATTGAGGCTTTTTTTGTGTACATAGGGCTAGTGCAAAGTGTGGAGAGCACAAAAAAGTAGAACATTGCTTCAAACAAATTCAACTTTTTACGCAACAATTAAGCAATTCTTAATATTTTCTAATGTTTTAACTCGTCTTCTTCTGATTGCTGGCAGTTCAATTGGTAACAGAACTGTGGTGTGGGCAGAAGAAAGAAAAGGCTTTTGTCAGTTTTGATACAAGGAAGATTCTGCATTGAAGAATTTCAACATTATTTTTGAGAGACTATAGAGTAAGCTTATTGTTATTTCAGGGTTGTATATTTAGGTGTTTTCATTTTTTTAGTCTATGTAGTGACATCCACAAACATTTCTGTCAGATGATGGATAAAGGGTTTTGAAGCAGGTAATGTATCCAGTTACCCTGCATGCTGATGACTTCCTAATCTAATCTTACAAGAATCAGAGCAAATATTGCACTCTAAAAGGGAATAAACAATGATTGAATAATCACTGTTTGGACTGTGACCTGATGTTTCTTAGATCGTTAACATGCTCAGTCTCAACACCCTGATCATTGTGAATCAAGCCCCCAGTCAAGCATGTATAAGTTTTAGAAACAGGCTGTTTCATCTGTGTTTTCAGTGATTTTCAGATGACTGAGTAATTTTATTGCTGGTTATAGTAAAATAGTTTTACTGTAAGAGTGTATGAGAGAGAACACCTTTGTGTTGAGGCCATGAGATTTTTAAAAAATGCAGTCAAAGTTACAAATAGCTCGTATCACATATAGCTATCAGCTGTGTGTGTGAAAATGATCAGGAAACATAAACACACAACGCTGGAGCTGATCACACGGGTGAAACTAGCCAGGCACAGGTGAGAGCTAACAGGGCTAAGCAAATGAACAGTTGAGACACAATGATGGGAAAAATAGAAGAGAATCTAGAGACAGTGCAATGCTTCCAAAGAGAACAAGATGAAGCTTTTATTTCTCTATCAGCAATCAGCAACGTGATGATTGTTTACCTTTAACAGAATCAGATGGGTATTCTTACAGAAGGACTAAAGACAACATGCTACATGACAGATTTCATTCGTACTCAGAAGCCAGGTGATAAAATCTAGAGCAGATGTGACATAAAGATTTTAGGTTTCCTTTATTCCAGCATTTAGAAACATAAATTGCTGACTGGACTGCTTGCGGTTTAGTTTTTATACAAGAAAAACTAAACACTAAAAATGGATTTTAAAGTATAAAATTCCCTGAAAAGATTAAGATGAAGTGTACACCGAAAGTGTTTTTAAAAGTCTTCATTTTCAAACAACAGACCACTTAAGAGTGAGTACTTTTAAGTGTGTTTTTTTCAAGTGCACTTCAAACATGCAGTTTGGCAACCTTTTAAGTGTTTAAAGTATGCATATTTTAATGTGCACACTCACAAGTATTCACTTTCAAGATCACCAAAAAGATCTTACCTATAAATCCATAGACAAATGTTCAATCAAAGAGTACAATAAAAACAATTCATTTCCAACTCGTAAGTTCTACTTTTAAGTAATACTTTTTGTAGAGTACACAGTAAGTCCACTCAGAGACGTTTAATTTCAAGTGCACTTTTAAGTGTTAACTTTCGAGAAGTACTTACTTTCAAGTATGCTTAATCATATGTAAGTGTGCACTTTGAGATACCATGATGCTTACTTTCAAGTACATAGAAAGTGTTAAGTCCAAGTCTGTTTCAACAGAATTAAAGGTGTTTATTTCAAGTTTATTTAGGAGTGAGAACTTTTCATAAGCTGTTTCATTCAGGGTGCCCTTTAAAGTGTTCACTTTTATGTGAGCTGAAAGTGTTTAAAATTCTAAGACCACCTACATTTATTTAAGTGCACTTGATATCGAGAACTAAAGAGTGTACATTTTTTAAACATGCAATCAAACATTTGTACTTTAAAGTAGTAAGTGTACAAGAATTGCATTTTAAAGTGCGCTGTTCAAATATGGAGAGATGTATTTTATCTGGCTGTGGTATACTATCCAGAGGATGTCAATCAAGGAAGCAAGCAGCAGCTCCACTGCACAAAGCATGCTGGGTACATAAGCCCTGTGGAGCACTAGTTTAATTTAAAAGACTCCTCAATTTAAGACAACACGTAGCAGACAGAGGGGGGTAGGTCCCAGTGAATTAGTCATTGATGTCAGGTCTGTCCCATGGCTAATGCGCATGCAAGCTAGGCTAATGTGTTCACACAGTCTTTCCATACCCTACAAGTTCAAATGCTAATGCTACTCTCTACTGCTGTACCCAAAGCTAGCAGGATTGCAAAAACAGAAAGAGCTACACAGTTGCACAGGCACTGCATGTTGTGGATTTCATTGACAGTAATGTGACCTCAAAGGAGGGCAACTCAGACCTTTTACCCTTTAGAACATCCCCAAAACTGATTATATCTTAAATACCAATGTAAGTTACATCCTGGATTTTATAGTAAGTGACGGTTTTCTTTTCCTGAATTTGTCTCTGTAAGGCCTCTCTTTAAATGAGGTGTAAATCCAAATCACAGGTTTGGCGAGGAAGTTTCTAGAAATAGCGTCTTTGAAAAGTATGTTGTGTTATTTCAGACATGACTCTGACGCAAACTGAGACTACACACTTAACTTGAACTTTGGTGACTTTTTCCAAAGCATCTCTGGGGGGGAAATGGTTCAGGGGCTGTTAGATTCTCTTTCAAAGCTGATTTCTGAACACAACTGCTCATAACAAATCTTTTATTTATAATGCAACTGTGAGCTGAACTTCAACAGTCGAAGACTTCTGAAAAAATTCAAAGAAAGCTATCAGACATCTGATTTGAACATTTTGTACATCTCTAAATCTCTGAAAAAACAGATTTGTGCCAGCTGGATTTTAAGATGTGGAATTTTTGAATGTGATTGAGCTAAATTTTATTCCTAAGCGTCTATCGTCTTCAATTTTGTCTCAGTCATCTGTTCTGTAGAGATTTTATGACATTTATTTGCTGCCAGACCTTTGACTATGCAAATTTATACATAAAAAGTTAAAAATATGGATGCGAAACTGTCCTGATGTGTAAACAGCACAAACTTGGAGGGTTATAAAAGGTCCATTTCCAGCTCAATGCTTCTGTTATCTTGCCTTGCTTATCCCTTTCCCTGCTCTGTTACATTTCTCTGCTTTTGTCTTTCTGCGTAATAGTTTCACTTTTGCCTCCTCCTTGTACGCCTTTTCCTCCACCTCTGCACTCTTCTACGTATTTCACAATGCAAAAAGTCACCCAGAGTTTTCCTTCTAGGGTTTTTGCGGACAGGAAGTCCATATTTAATGAAGTGACTCTCTTGTTAAAATGCTTTTAAGTGCTCCTGTGCAGAGCTTCAGGCTGGAGCAGAGGGGAGGCGGGGGCTGAGGCTTTTATTTATTCATTGGGCGGTTCAGTGCCTCTTCCCCACTCCTGCTCTGTGAAGAAGGGAGAGGATTAGAGGAACGGATCCCCCCCTCCCCTCACCTCCTAACTCTCCAGCACACACATACACACACACACCCTTCCTCCATCTCCCTCGCTGGCCATGTTCTCCCCCTCGGGGGACACCCCTGCGTCAGTCCGCATTAACATCCATCAGAGCATGGTGCTCCAGAGAGGGACGAGTCTGTGTCCCTCTGAGTCGCAAGTACATGCATGAATACTTGCACATAAAACTCACACACACTCATGCACAGTAGGGTGCAAGGCAAGTGCAGAGTAACAGGAGGCACATTCTCAAACCAACACTCCTCATAGTTAAGTGTCTCTGTCACCCCGCTGATTTTCCTGCCTTGAGCTAAACTCGAACGTTTATATATTCAACATTCACATTGGACTTGTTTCCAGAGTGCCCCCCTACGTTTGAGCTACACAAGTGCATCTGTCCCCTACTTGATCAGCGGGCGAATTTGAACAAGTTTGAACAAGGATCTGAAGATTAACGGGGGAAGAGAAAGTTTTCGAGATGGTGCGTTGTGCTGATTCCTCTCCTCTTTGTGTGAAGTTTTTTAGGCTGTCTGCTCCCTCGTTATCTCTCCTCGTCGCTCGCAGAATTGGGAGGGGAAGGCTGGATGAGAGAGGCATATCATTAACCAAGAGTGTTTCTACAACAAAGCACAGACTATCAAATCCCACTCATTCCCACACACTGGTGTCACACTCATCGTTCTCCTGCACTGAACTGCTGCATGAAAAAAACTGCCCTCATTTGTTGAAGGCACACATCATTTTTTTCTGTCAGCCTGGCTAATACAAATTCCTTTAATATTTCTCTTGCTCACATCTTTAAGAATTTGTGAGATACTGATGCTTGATGTGTGTGTGAGTGTGAGTGTGTTTTGCACGCGTGGGTGTTGCGAGCATGTGAAAGCGCATGTGCATGGATCCTCATTGGACGGCTGCACTGTAGCCATGCAGAGGGATGCAGATTGTTTCTAATTCACCACGCTGACCTAGATTCCAAAATCAGTTGCAGTAAATGAATGACGCTCCGCTGACACGCTAACATGACAGTCAAGAAAACACGTTGCTCTTTGTATCACCTTAACATCTGCAAGATTTCACCTTTTCACACTTCTCTTCTCAAGATCCGAGGAATGAGTCCATCCCTTCGTACATCTGTAACCCCCTCTTTTTCTCTCATTTTGCAGCTTTCTCTCCCCCTCTCATCTTCGATATCTAACATCAAACCCAAATGTTAAAATGCAAATTCATTTTCCCAGCTAGCTCAGTTCACACAAACTTATAATTGGATTCTGCCTATTAATATAAAAGCTTTCTTCATGCTCATCATTCGATCTAGTATTAGCCTTTCTGCGATACACATGAACTGCCTGACCTTATTCCAGGATAAGATAGAGCGATGGAGAGGCTGAGGGAGCTGGAGAGGACAGTGCTCTCATTAGCACGGAGAACTGTCTTATTGAATCACAGTTAAACAGAAAGTTAGGTATTAATTTGCAACATAATGAACATGTGCACATCTGCCTGGTTATTGTGCGGTCACCGGGTTTCAACATCATCTCTGGTCCCTTTGTCTATGTTTTCTCCCGCATCACTTTCTGCATTTAAGCTAACCAAGAAATATTCATGCGACGCGTGGAAAAGCAGGGGTTTGAGCTGTGACCCAGGCAGACTGCTGTTGCACACACTCAGAGAGATTGATAATGCAAAGAAAAGTAACTGCGGAGCAGAGAGTTAGCGTACGGTGATCAGAAGAGAGACAGACGGCCTCAGAGAGAGCACCAGATGCTGTGTGGGAGGGTTATTTAATTGATGATATCACACCTCTCTTTCCCGTTTTCTCTTCCTCTTTTCTTCCTCTTACACACACACGCACGCACGCCATATTTGCCCTGTCACTTTCTTGTCCTTGCATGACACCGCCCCTGCTTTGCCTTGCTCCTTCCTGGCCCCCTTTGGGCTCCCACGAGATTTGAGGTTTTGGCCTCTGGCTCTGCAGCATGTGTGAACTCAGAGAAACACACAAACAAGATCATTTTGTGCACTTGGAATAAGGTACGACAGTGTGCATCAATCTGGTTGCAGAAACACTGCCACACTCCTCAGATACTCCAAGCCACACACAGTTTCTCGTCCTCTTTTTACTTATCCGCATGTAAGTCGAAACTGTTCCACATGCTTCCTGCCAACCTAAAAAGGCCCCAGAAAACGAGTCTCATTAATTAGCTTCTCATTTGTAAATGCAAATGAGCTTAATTAAAAAATAGACTCTCCTTTTGCGGGCTTCAAAGGGAGACAGTGAGGCCTAATCAGGAGGTTTGTTCAGCTGTGGCACTAATGAGACATATTTGGCCTAACGAGGGAGCGATGCCCTAATTTGTTTATGGTAATGATATGAAACAGTGTTTGTCCTTTTGGTGTATCTGGGAAGGGATCAGTCACACACACGCCTCCGTGCGATGTACCTTCAGGGTTCGGTTCAGCGTTGGCGAGGTGTTGCAGCGGCCTCATTCATTGTTTCAGTAGGTTAATTGGCTTAATTAGCCTAATAGAGATCATCGAGGCGACAACTCAATGTCAAGTCATATGTGGGTTTCTAAAGAATTTCCATGCAAAGGTTGTGAGAGTGAAGAAAATGAAACTCCTGCTGCTCTGAGATAAGAGCCAAAGTCATTCCTGGAGATGTGAACAAGGTAAAGCCGGCTGACTTGAGTGATGACAGGCGATGTGCTCGTAAGAGAGGAGGCTAAAGGCCCACCTAAACTCCACCATTTTACCTCATACTACCCCATCGATTAAATGTTAAAGAACACCAGTTATTTGTTAAAATTCAAGCAGTTGAAGTCCAGTGTAGCTTGAAACGGTATACAAAAGTTAGAGGTGAACTGCAAGAGGTTAAATAAAACTTAGAGTTCTTCAGCAGCAATGGAAATAGATCAAGCCTTAAAAGTCGATGCCACTAATCCCTACAGGAGTCACAACTTTTCTTGGTAACTTATCTCCCTCTGTATAAAAGTTGTGTTGGAACACATTGTGGTACCACACCCTCATGAGTATTATCGTACCATACTGTACAGCAGAAAGTAGTGTGTTGCTGGCAAGGCAAAGGCAATTAACAATGGAAGACAAACCATCACAACTCTCAAAGGTAGGGTCTCCAGAATTTTCCTAAAAAATAAAATGCCAACTTTTAAAGGAACAATCCTGCTCAATGGTCCCTTCTGGGCCCCTATACAGGTGTGTCAGTGTCTGTGTCTGCCTCAAACCCCCTCCTCTGCCTGTGTGTTAATGTTTTAGTTGCATCGAGACGTTTCTGGGCAGAGAGTAGGTGTGGTTACATCAGCCAATCACAGGGCACCCAGGAAGGTATCCTGAGCAGCTACGATAGTAAACATCGCACAGAGCAAGAAAAACGACCAAAGTGAAATGAAACGCCAAACCTTTCACTAAACAAGGGTGAAGCTTGGCTCAACTTTCACTCACTTTCGGGCACTTGGAGAGCAGCACCTGAAAAAGAGCAACACAGGTTGGCTTTCTACCAAGTAGGTATGTGTAAAAAAGATACCTGTTATTAGCTTGCGCTAACATGCCAAGTCTGGTGCATGGCTCCCAAGTCTCTCGTATGTAGAAACACAATGCTGCAGGTGGTTGCTGGGCTAGAGAGTGTGTTCAAGCAGTCCCGGTCGGAGGCAGTGGGTGTGTGCTGCCGCTGGCACTGATCCAAGGAGGAGAAGCCCTGTTTGAATTTGTGTTTACTAAAAAAGTGGCAGCCTCCGGTCTGAGAATATGAGACAATGCGGAAGTGCTAAAATCTGCTGTTTCTGGAGTGTTTGCTTGAGGCTGGCTCTGGAGGTAGCGGAAGTCACATACACACCAAGCCAAAAAAAGGCCATTGTCAAAGCAGAAATTAAGCTATTTACAGTGTTATATAATTTTAGAATAACTGACGTAATTTAGCATTTTAATCTAGTCACATGCTATGTTCAGGGTCGATGTATGTCTATCTGGAAGATAGAAGGATAGCTTCTGTCTCCAGCTTGTGTCTGTGAGGTCTCTTTGACCCTGTGTAAACTTTCACCCAGTCTCCTAGCTCTATGCTCTGATTCAACAGTCACACACTTTGATCGCACACCTCCCTGAAAACTGACATCAGCTGTGGGTTGAGACAGTTGTGTCAGTCATGTTTTTTGGCCAATTACTCTCGGGTGTTTAGTTTAACTCAACCTCTTGTAGGCGTAGCAATTATTGTTATAAAATTGTATTGCTCCCGGATATCGGGGCTCATTCTTTTGGGACCAGCGCTGTGAACTTTACCTGTGACCAGAATAAATGCTGAACTGAGAAATGGATCCTCTTCTCGTGATCTTTGGGAGCTGTTCGACTAAAAAACTGGGTAGATTTTATTACAACAGCCTGGTTCAAAAAACGTCTCCTGTCTGAGTCGCTAATATTACTACCAGCACCCACTGTTCGGGGGGTGAATTTTTTTCTAATGCGGCCGTTCAGAAGATATTAAGATCGCGAGCTCCCCCAATAAGAGGCACAGCTGAGGGTCACGTGACAGCCGGTGCCCTATGGCTGTAGACGAAGCCCTTGCCACTACCAATATGGCCGCTATAGCCAATGTGCTTCATTTTCCATTTCAGAAACAGACGGGTGACGTCGGCGAGACTACGTCCATGTTTTATACAGTCTATGTTACTAACAGGTAAAGAAATTTCTTGCAGGCCCTACTTTTACAGATACAGATTTGTGCAACAGAGAAATTGCAAAGAAGGGCAAGGTGTCAGTGAGTACAGTTTCTTCACCATCAAAAGACACTCAGAAACTCTGACAAGAAGAAGTCTGGCAGACACAAAGCTGTAGCAAACTCAGAAGACAAGTTGCTGGGGGTCAACAGCTACAAGCCTACAGCTTCAAAGAGGATGTAGTGAGTAAGTCTCAGTTATAGCAAAAAAAGCCATTGCTTAGATATATGAATAAGAAAAAGAGGCTTGACTGGGCCACAAAACACCGCCAATGGACTACTGAGTATATGAAGAAAGAAACATGATGGTCTGGGACTGTTTTGCTGGATCAAGGGTCTGTGACTTGTACAGTAAGAGAGGCACCCTGAACCAAAAACAGCTACCATGGTATTCTGAAGCTCCATGACGGTCAGGGGTTCATCCTTTTGCAAGACAATGAATGATACACAAGTTCAAGCTTTGCCAGAAACACCTTAAAAATAAAGAACTAGGAGCGCTGATGGCCTGGTGGTGTAGGTTGCACTCCATGAAGTTCACTCTCACCCGGGTGGCCTGGGTTTGAATCCAGCCTGTGTGGCCTCTTTCCTGTTCTATCCACTGTCCTCACCTATCCTATTAAAGGTATAAAAGCCCCCAAAACAAAGACCTGGATAGTAAGCTTGAAAACATGGAGTGGCCAGCATAATTTTCAATAAAAACTGCGGTGTTCTTAAAATTTTAAGCGGTATATTGATTGAAAATAGATTGACTCAAAATTTTCAATATGGCAAATGTCCGCTATGGCTCCACAACTCTGCTTCAGATGCAAATGAGTGACGAAAATCAAATGGTTGGAAACAAAAGATTAATACCTAAGTTTTTAAAATCTGATATCAATGATTTTTTTTGTGCCTGGTCTCTGAGGTTGTTCATATTTGATGTGCTTGTTATATTTATGCCGTTTCGTGGGCTTTTCTTAACACTACATACATGTGCACATGTGGGAGAACAGTAGGGTTCTCTGCACTATTTTGTTCACTGTTGACTGCATGTGAGGCTGAGTGAGATGGCAGTGTGGCTGGCCCTCACTGATAACTCGGCACAGCCGGAGCTCTGTGCGCTGCGCTTTTATTCAAAACACACCCGCACGCTTGCACATGCATACACACATACACATTAATTAATCCCAAAACGAAAGAGAAATTGAAAAACACAGTCTCCACTTTTAATTGGACTGACTATCGTCCAAGCATAAAGAGAAAACAAGCTCAATCATTCTCCTCCATCTTGTCCCTTGTTGAATTATTGATAGACGGAGCAAACTGCACTAGAAAACGAGAAGAGGAAAAAGAAGCACTGGGCTCCGGGTGTTTGACTGTTAGTGATAAAATTTGATTATTCATGTGTGATGCATGCTGTGTGGATTCTGGTAGCAGAGTGAGGAGGAGTTTCTCCATGGTGACTGCAGAGAACCTGTATGTGCCAGACAAGCCAGCTGGTATCTTGTTGTCCAAGTACACAATGCTCCAGCAAGAAAAGAGAGAAAGAAAAATAACTGAAGTGCACAAGGCAGAATGCATTCATTATTCAGTCTGAACCCTGGTGCAAATGCTTTACTTCTTCCCCCAACCAGTGCACGCTGCCCTGCTGACCCTTTTTACTGAACGAGTCCAGCACTCCTTGAATAAAACACCATCATCTATTGGAATTTTTCCCAAAGTCTGAATAAGCTTTGTCCTGGTGAAAACCATAGAAAATAACATCAGATTGGCTGCTTCCCAACTGTTGATGGAGTTTATTAAGTCAAGAAATTGGCATGGGCATTTTCTTTTTGCTGAGATATTTACCTTCTTTTAGCCGAGGTCACCAAGAACCCCTGGAGTCCCTCTTCTTTTTCAATTATCTCAAAGTTCAGTGTATGAGACACACTTTTTATACCTTATTTGTCATTTGAAAAAGAAGAGAGACAGAGAAGATGGTGCTCAAAGAAGCCAGCAACCGCTTAGGTGGACAAAACATGTTGAATAGATACTTAGCGAGACAGACTAGGTATTATCAGCTTGTCTCCCCAGCAAGGTCATTATCATACTAAAAAAGAAAACCATGATAATCCATCAAGTAATTAAACATTTTAAAGTTTTGGTTTAGTTAAAGAGCCTCCTGAATTTAAGACATCAAGTTACCTGTGGAGGTGAGCAACAGGGTCCAGATAAATTGGGTGGGACCATGCGGCAAAACTGATTGACAAATGCTGAGATGTGAAAAAAGCTTCTTCAAGAGTCTCCTTGAGGCTGGCAGCAGAAACACCAGGAACCACACACCATGCCAAAAAAATTTACAGCGAAAATAAACATTTTCACAGCTGAGTTTTAAAAAATGTGGTCAGTAGGGGGGCACCTCGTGACTTTCTGTCAAGAGGCTGATGGCCCAACTCTTTCCCTCATTCTACCCCAAATAATGCTGGTGGAGTCAAGAATGTTCAATACGACATCGACCAATGATGGACTTAATAACTCTGGGTGGCTTTGTGTACATTATAGAGGTGTGAAAAAATATTACTACGTCAATATATCACGATACTTTGACCTATGATAAAATTTCAATATTTCAACTCTTAATATCGCTATTTTTGTTAAAATAAAAGTTGACATTTTGGGCGATTGGAAGTGCAATATGTCTTCCGCACCTCCACTGTAGTAGATGCCGCCATAGAGCTACTTCGCTGTTTATTGCCTATAAACTGTACAATAAATGTAATCTCAAAGTATATTTAAAATATTTTATCCCTAAACTTAATGTGGGTTTTGATGCTGTGAAAATCAATGTTTTCTCTCCATTCTTCAGTCAGTTAGTTTAAAATCATTTTAAGTTTAAATTTTACAGTGTAGTGGACTGATAAAATAATAATTTCAGTCACGTTTTGCGCATTATTAGATTTTTTTTATGAGTAACATTGGTTACACCAAGTGACAAAGTTTTACCAACTAACCATGTCCTTCATCTAATAATTTATTTTGCGACATTAGTATAATGTTGCAGTACTTTAAGTAACAAACTTGATGCACTGTATGTTTTCAAGTTGTGTATACATGAAATACTGCATCTGACTTCTCTTATTTCAAACAAAATAAAATAGAAAATTTGTTTTTAATCTAATAGTAAACTGTGTGAATATCGCAATATATCATGATATTGTGATATCCTGATATTATCGTATCCTGAGGTTCTTTCCAATGCTCACCCATAGGACCCAGTCCCTTGCCAAAATCTAAAGCCGTGTTTCCACCAAGCAGTCTGGTTTGGTTCGGTACAGTTTGGCACGGTTTGGTACAGTTAAGCCTGATCCCCATTGCGTTTCCACAGCAAACTGTGCCCTCTCGTGGTATGCGGCGTGTAAGCCTGATGTCAAAAGCCGCAGCTGTTAAATAGAAGCGTGACGTCACAGCAGCGTGACAAATAATAATAATGATAATAATAATAATAATAATACACCAACAAAGAAATAAAACGCGACACAGTAAACAAAGAGCATAGATGGAAGACATCCAGCATTTCGTCCTCTCTGTGATTAGCATGTAGCTCTTTCATACAAAGTACAATCAAGCTTTGTTTCAGAGAAGACTGTGTGCCGCCAGGAGAAATGCAGCCGCTGTTGCACAGTAAGTGACAATTCTACCAACCGATCAACGGTCTGCAGTGTTGTAGCTCTACCTTCTGAGAGCGGATCGGTTCAGTCTGGCACCTGTACAAAAGGGTCCTGAAAAGTGGGACGGCTTGTCTCAGTTATTTGGGGATCTGTCCCGGGATAAGTCAGTAGAAACACCACAAAATGCATGCCTTACCGAGACGAACCGAAACTGGTCTGCTTGGTGGAAACTAGTGCTGCATGATTATCGCAATCGCAATCGCAATGTCAACACATGCAATAATGTAATCGCAAAAGAGGTGCGATTGTGTAATTATTTTAAAAAAGTGTAAAAAAAATGAGCAAGTTTGTGTGAGTGATGTGTGTGTGTCTGTGTGTGTGTGACTGAGTAAGAGAGCGAGCGTGAGATGACTAATCAGTCACTGTTTCAACTGGTCATGTGACTACCTGCCTCCCTGGTACGGCAGTTTAATCAGACAAGATGGAGCACATAAAAGTAAGTGAGGCGCTCAAGGCAAAAAGAAACTCTACCTCTGTTATTTGGTGTTATTTTGGTTACCGGTTGAATGACACAGCAAAAAGATGTAATTTTCAAAACATGCAAAGCAAAAGTGGCATAAATGTGCTATTTTGAATACAAACAAAACAGTACTGTTGTGCTGTACATTGTTGTTTGTATACAGTAAGTTTGGATATTTTGAGAATTATTTCACAATTAAAATCCTCAGTAATCCATCTCTGCTTTTTTCTTGATTTTTCTCCATGATAACCAAGCAAGTCTGTAGACTCATGACACAACTTTTCTTATTAAACCGCAAGCACAATCACAATCGCAATATTGTCCACCTAATCGCCAATCTCACCTTTTCCCCAAATCGTGCAGCACTAGTGGAAACGCGGCTTATGATACCGTCGAGCTCAACACTATACCTGTAGCTAGCAGGACTGCTTAGTCCACACAGCGTTAACAGATGGCACCAGACAGATTTATTGCACATGATGAACTGTGTCTTACGTAACAGTGTTATTTATTAACAAAATTTTACTGCAAATGTTAAAGTACTTCTTTTCGATAAATTGCAGTTAAATTGCTTTCAGCGTCAACATCAGCTGGCTGTGTACTGACAGACACTGATGTGACTTGCAGACCAAACATCAGACGCCACGTTCAAAGAATAACTTCATAATTTCTACTGACTCTCTTGACTGTGTCTCGACAGGAAGATGATTAAAATTTCTGACCTCGAATGTTTTGATACCTCAACAAGATAATGAGAACAGGGAAATCCCTGAATGGGCTTGCTTTCTTTGACAGTGACAAAACATGTGCGACTTCAACTTCTACAGGCCAAATAGAGACCTTGAAATATTCCCTTCATCAATTAATCTCCATTCAATGACACACTACTTTACTTAGCCAACCATTCAGCCTCCTCTGGCTGCTATAATTGTCCCAGTTAATTGCTTTTCAACTCTCTTTGATTACAAGGTCGGCCCTGAATGGCTGCTGTACATGGCTTAAAGTTCCCTCTTTCCTCGGCCCTCATGCTTTTCTACCCATCTCCTTTTGCCCCCTCCCTCTGGCTACAACAGGTCTTTCCATTCCTATGCTCCTCTGCTTTTATTTCCTCTCTGCTTGCTCTGACCCATGTTCTCAGGTTAGCTGTCATGGATGGGATTTTCATTAACCTCACCGCCACAGTGCTGTATGTATATAATGGTGCCCTTTAACTGCTGTATGCTTATACATAATAGACCTGTTCACTCTGGGGAGGGCAAAAGAAGAGGACAAACTGACCCTGCAGAGGTGTGACAGTAGCAGTGTGTGACAGTGACACAAACACAAAAGACTACACAGATAATACATAAGCAGGTCTTAGGTAACAGTTGGGGGATCGATGATCTGTATTTTAACTTAACCTCTCAATTTGCCGCCAAACTCTAATGCATCAGTCTGAGCACTCTGAGTTCGCTCAACCTCTTTAGACGAGAAAATATTAAATAATATAAGATACATTGATGTGTAACCACATGAGTGTAAACAGACACATTACAGCAATAACATCTGCTCTACAGCATCCTACGGTGACTCTCAAGGGACATATGGTTCAAAAGGCAAAAACAAACATGAGACAGTCTGTTACCTTAGCATAAGCAACACTGTGGCTTCAATGTCAGCAGCGTGGAGATATATCAAACTAGAATGTGCAAACAGTCCAACAGCCACACCTGAAGACATTTATGCACTATGATCTTTTTAGAATGATCAAAACATTTTAAAACATCATGAAGCAAAGTTCCCTAGCAGAGGAAAGGCTGTTCCACTGTTTCTAGACTTTAGTAAGCTGTTAAATGAAGGTGGAACGCAAGTTTGTTTCTGTCATCCACTGTATGTTAGGGCTGAGATTGTGATTCTTTGATATTTATGTTCTTTGATATATTTATATCAATATATTTATATAATATATTTATATTTTTTATATTTATAATATTCTTTGATAATTTTTGCATTTTTTAGTTTGCTTGTTTAACACCAGAGCATGTGAAAAAGTTAAATGATGATGATAATGTCTACAGACTCTACCAGGAGCCATATTTTCCCTGTCATCACCTGAGTCAGAAACATTCAAACCTCTGCTGGAGAAAAGTGGTAACTTTTTTCCAATCCAGTTTATAAACAAAGACTGAAATGAAAAATTTGAATTTGAAAAAAAAGAGAGATTTTTTTTTTTTACAAGGAATCACGGGTTTGACATTGTCAAACAAATAATCCTGATATACCAATTTTTCGATTCTTTCTCCCACCCCTGCTGCATGCCCTGCTGTTAAGACACTTAGTTTCCTATACTGCCTCTCTGGAGCTGTACAGCACAGCTCGACATCAGCCAGGACGATGCGAGGTGATTTAGGGTCCCTTGCATTACCAAACAGCACAACAGTATCAGGATAAAACACAAAAATACAGTTGCATTCCTGCCTTTTATTTACTCTGAAACAGCAGTTTAGCTGACCTAAAATGGAAACTTGTGAAAACAGCCTCCAGAGTGGAAATCCTCTGAAACGTTGCGGCCGCTGTTGCCGTGTAAACAATAAGCCGTAGTTTTTAGTGAAAACTATAGACCGTATAAAACATGGACATAGTCTCGCTGACGTCACCCGTCTGTTTCTGAAACAGAAAATGAAGCACATCGGCTATAGCGGCCATATTGGTAGTGGCAAGGGCTTGGCCTACAGCCATAGGGCGCCTGTCGGTCACGTGACCCTCAGCTGTGCCTCTTATTGGTGGAGCTCACGATCTAAATATCCTCGAAACGGCCGAGTTAGAAAAAAATTCACCCCCCGTACAGTGGGTGCTGGTAGTAAATTTAGCGACTCAGACAGGAGACGTTTTTTTGAACCAGGCTGTAAATAGGTCAATTTCTGCTTTGAAAATGGCTTTTTTTGGCTGACTTCCGGTACTTCCAGAGCCAGCCTGAAGCGAACACCCCAGAAACAGCAGATTTTAGCACTTCCGCATTATCTCATATTCTTAGACCGGAGGTTGACGCTTGGTGAAAACACTAACATCACACTCTGATTTGCGCCTTACATTTTCATTGTTGCAACTTGCCATGCACAAACCAGACGGACATCAACAACTGCTTTTTAACGAAATGTGCATCTCTTGCATCACTTCTGTATTTGTCCTGTTATTTATATTAGGAGCCAATGGCTAGACTTCTAGTCTGAGGAGGGGCGTGTCTCTACAGTTGTATCGCCAACTACAGGCCTGGCATGTATACTACAGTTGTATCGCCAACTACAGGCCTGGCATGTATACTACAGTGTTTTTTGTCCCTCAGCATTTCCATGTAAAACCAGATTTTTCCACAGTGTGTTTTGCGTTTTTGGGCGAAACACTGTCTGCAAATGGGGCCTTAAATGTGATGTGATTAATTTGACAACAGACGTTTGACCTGTGTTTCTGTTGAGCCTCACAGCACACTGGGTTGATCCTTTGATGTCAAGTTTAAGATGATTCAGGTTAGTTGAAGTTGTAATCCAGTTTGTTGCAAAATAAACATTTTAATGAAAGGAGAAAAACATGAGATAGTCTCTTTAGTGTCTAATATTTACGTTTGTAGTCTTTCACCGTCTCAGGACAGTTGCTCTCAGAGCAGCTTTGGATTCAAATGATAAATAGATTAGATGAATTTTAATATCAAAACTAGCTGGACTGGTTTTTACAATTCCTCATCGTTAAAATGCAAAACAAAAAAAGGATACAGCTTCACTTTCTCACCTCTTTAGCAAAGTTTATTTCTGTAATTCCAAGTGTCCGATCAGGACTCTATATCGGCAGATTTTGAACACATAAAACTGCATCAGGACATCCCCAATGAGAAGAGATAAAACTGCTCTTTCTGTAAGTGTCAAAATGTTTTTTTAATTATATTCATTTTTATAAGAGTACATAATTAATGTGAAAAATCTCCAAGAAAGAAAAAAGGCTGAAAGTGTTTAAGGTAATGTGTAAAAATGAAGACATTCTGCTATTTACTCTTTCAAAGGCCACTGCTCTACATCTGTCCCTGACGATTTATGTACTGCTGAGGTCGATTAAGGAAGCTGAGTCTATGATTTGAAAGAGACAGAGGGCGGTGTGAGTGTGTTAGTGTGTGTGTGTGTGTATGTGTGTGTGTGTATCTCCTGCGTCTTTCTCCTCTCCCTCCACAGCTCACACGGAGGCGACAGAGTCCCTCGCATTACCAAACAGCACAGCCCCCAAACAAAGGCTCGTGCACCATCTTTGTGTGTTCAATACTGATAACTAGTGTGGACTCCTCTGACACATATTCACAAGTATTGTCCACACACAATCACATACATGAGCGTGCACTCAAGTCCAAATGCAGACACACAAAAAATCACAATACATACATGCACACACATTCACAGGCACACCCCGTGTGTGATTATTTTCATACACATGCATGACTACACATACAGCCGTCTTGCAAACTCTTGTGTCAAATAGTTGGCCATTACCAAGTCACTCTGCAGCATCAACCTGAAAATGCATTCAAGCTTTGCGTCGTCAGCACTGGCTTTTGTTCTCCAAGTGAAGAAGAGACACACAAAGCCTTTCGACATCAAAGCCCCAGACCTACAGAAATAGCAAATAGTGAGCAAAACAGTGAGTGCAGTTCTGAGGGATGCCGCCGGGTTCCTGCGCAAAAGAACCATGCAAAGAAGTGACGGCTTTATTTCTGCTCCACTTGAATGTTAGCTTTCCCCTCATCTGGCCTTCTGTATGTTTCACACCTGGCTGGTTAAATGTGCCACTGGGTTTAGATGGGTCTGCAGTAGGGGTGACCAGCACACACACACACACACACACACACACACACACACACACACACACACACACACACACACACACACACACACACACACACACGCACACACACACACACAGACTCACAGTGTCAAGTCCATTTTTAGTTTTGGCCTCGTTTGCAAACCATAGCAGTGTAAGATCATCAGAAAATAGCATCTTTGAAATAAGTAGCCAACAGTCAGGCTCGTTGCTATAAATAAATACCTTTCTCCGTCTGTGCAGACCATGTGGTACAAACAGGCAGCAGAAACGTTACCTCCCGCAGTGACTAATATCTGCAATCTTCCTGCCTCTCTGTCAGATGAAACCACAATGGCTTGTTTATCTTGCTGTCATATTTCTTTGATGCTATGTGGCTTTCCGCTGTGATTTCGCCCAAAGTCCAAACGTATAGCTAGATGCAAAACCAGCGGGAGGCAAAATGAGGGTCTTTTCAAACATTTTACATTCGCATGCGAGCGGACACATCAATAAGTGTGTATCTGTGGCAAGCACCGGCGTGACAGATTGTACCCGTACACGTTACACTATCTATATTTCAAAGGACACTTCATTGCAGGTGGCAGTGACCTGTTTTGCAAACGAGTTGAGGGTTGAGGAATAGTTACGGCTGATAGTGTGTGATATCTCAAACTGATAATGAGCAAGGGAGAAGTGTGAGGAAAGAAAATGCAGAAGAGGGAAAGAGAAGGAAGAAGAGTGAGCAAGAGACCGAGGTGGAGAGCCTAAAATATGCATGTCATCATGTGGATGACTGATAGCTTTCTGTGAAAGCTTCTCTTGATACGCACGAGCAAGAAGGGCCTCTAATTGAGCTCTGCTGCCAATCACAAGGGCTCACCGTGTGTGTGCGTGTTTACTTTCAGAGTTACATTCTCCGACTGAAATATTGTGCGTGCACACAAACGTGTCTTTGATCATCTGAGTGAGACTGTTCTCACCGTGTTCTTCAGTAATTAGCTTTGTGCTAAATGTGAGAGACAAGAGGGTAGCAAACCATTAATGATCAGTGTTAAGACAGATCAGACTAGCCACCACCTCTAACAATCGGCAGCGGACTGTATGACCAACCATCAATCAGTGAAGGCTGACTGACTATGGTCTTCATAGCTTGTTGCACATTCTATCTGCACATTCACAGCTTTATGAAATATGATGAAAAAACAAACCTCAAAAATGTAAAAATTAGTGTGAATTTTGGCTCAAGTTGAAGCTGCTTGGAGTAGTTTTGGCACCCAGAATACCAAGTCGACAGTCTGACATCATATTATGTCGGACCTAAGCAGATCAAAGAAAACATTACCTCCATGTACAAAAGTTTTCCCATTTGCACACAGCAAATTTGTTAATAGGAGTTTAAGTGCTATTAGGGGGGTAAATCACCAGTTCCATCATGATATACTATCATATTGATTCTTTGGACAATCATACAACATCATAAAGTCTGCTGGGATATGACTTTGACACAAACTGTTCTGACTCTGAGGCTAAAGATAAGCATAAATTTTAATTAGGGCTTATTAAAATTAATGAAATATCGAAAAAAATGTTGCATTAAAATAATCAGTGCATTTTACTGCAGTTACTGTTGTACCCCAGACAACACAGACTTTCCTCAGTGCTTGAGATACTGGCACACCAGTCATGACAATGCACAAGGCGACACCTACCTAATATGGTCAGTAGATATATCCATAATCTGGAGGATGGAAAATTTATGTTAAAAATGAATGGAAGTCTTAATAAGAGCATTGTTGTGTGCAAATTATGCAATTCTTGCCTCTGGTAAAACCCAATGCTCGCCATGAAGTGTACGCTGACTGTGTATGGTAGCGCGACCATTACAGCTAGAGCTAGTCCCAGTATGGGCATGCAGAGTGGCCAACCCACACGAAAGTTTACAAAAACGGTTGCTTCTGGTGTCAATTATTGGGATGTGTTTAAAAAGGAAGCCCTTTATTCAATTACTTTTTCAATTAAGTCCCACCACTGATGTTGATATGTTTATACAATTTTGTTATTTAAAAGTTAGACTTACAAAAGCCTTACTTTTAGAGCCAGATTTGCCATTTTTTCATGTTCTAGTGCAAATAATGTTTATTATCTAACATCAAAGACATCAGTGGGCCATTACCATAGTTCAGCATCAATAGTGTTTTCACAAGACGTAATCAACTTGAGCTCGACCATGTTGGAGGCACTCTCACAACACAACGGTATTGAGCTTGCAGGTATACAGGTTTAATGTCAAACAAAATTGCAAATTATTGCCACGCGTTGAGAAAAAAGAAACATTTCAAATGCTTTTGACTACCAAAAAATGACGGCAGGTTGGGGTGAGGAGTGGTAACAATTGTCCAAAAAACTGAGAACATTGTGACTAGCTAAGCTCCATCAGGATTTCCAAGGCAAAAGTTTGTCAGTAATCTCAACATTCGGGTCTGTTCACAGTATTTCTTGTTAGGTAGGTCATGTTCTCTGTCCACACAGCATCTTAAAATTAGACTCCAGTAATGTAAATACATTTGAATAGAATATAACTATGATTAAGAGGTAATTCACAGCAATAACTAGTACATAAGTAAGACTCAGTGTCTTTCAGGAGCATTTATATGGTGCTGGAAAGTGAGCCTCTCCCAAAAGAACATCATTTATTACTTGGACCCCCTTCACATAAAATTTATAGAAGTAACGTCTGTTTTCATACCTTTGAGTAGATGATGGTAAAGATGCTAACTCCTCGTATGGGTCTCTCCTGTAAATTAGGCTCTTTTTCTTGCTGGCTGAGTCCTTCTCAAAGAGTTTAAGTGTGCTCCGTGCGTTTTTTCACACTTGTTGTACTTGTTGGCGAATAAGACATCTTAAAATCCCATTTTACCGCGCACTTCTATCTCCGTCCCTGCAGTGTTTACGTTCGTGTGACGCGAATGTGGCCGCACATCCGGGTAACGACCCAAATCGTGACGTCAGTGCAAACGTTCTATATGACGACGTCACACATATAAAGTCAAACCAACACGGTGAAAGATAGTTGGCCAGCGGTTTAAAGCAGGCCGTAGCATCGTGCGTAAATGCTAACGTTAGCATAAATGTACCTGTTAGGTCTTCAGGTTTCCGGCCAGGTACAGGCAGGGGTTTCATCTCATCGCATGTTTGGGTCTGTTGACCCATTTTTCTTGTGAATTATTCCCTCAGAGCTCATTTGTTCTGTGAAGTAGGTGAATATCTTTCTTAGTCTTATCATTTCGGCTGCTAACCAATGATTTCTTAATGCTAGCTCTGTTTCAATCAAGCAGATGCTGCTAAACAGGTGAGTGGTAGGAATTTCACAATAAAAGCATTCAATCCGGTTCTGAGTATATAAGGAAAAAAAACGTGTTTTTTTTTTTTTGTTTGTTTGTTTTTTGTTTTTGTTTTTTGTTTTTGTATTGCAGACATGTAGCTGCATGATTTCTACTTAGAACTTGTCACAAGAATGACTTTTAACCTGAAAACTGGGGCCATCCAGAGCTCATGAATCCAGGATCTTTGGCAGAAATTCTGGAAATGTCTGAGTTTTCCATTATCTTGAGTTAAAACATAAATAACCAAGCCAATCTTAGAGGCAAAGACACGCACACATAGATTCTGAAGGGAGAAAAGTCGAAACTGACTGTAAAATTCAATTTAAGCCACTACAGTTTTATGTGGATTTATGCCCTTTAGCCCATAAATCACCCCAGAAACATAAAAACAAGTGAAGCACATCACATCATCATTGCAGGAGGATGACCGTGTTGACCTGCCATGCAGCAGACACACTTTTTACTGCTTTGGATGGAGAAACTGGATTTCAAATCAAAAAGCATCTTAAAAATGTTTGTGTGTCTGAGTGTGTGTGACTAGCTTTTACCTCCATGTGGGTCACAGACTTTCAAAAATAAAGTCTCAGCTCTCAAGGCCTCACATTCTTCCTTGAGAGAAGAAATGAAAACACAGTGTAGACATTTTGTTTATCCACAAACTCATGATTTTATCTACCTGCATTAAACAGAATGACTTTCTGTTTAAATGCTGAATGCAACATATTGATGCTTTCTGTGCATCTCTGCACTTCCTCCCTCTGCTGGTCCACTGTCTCAGCACATACAGGCACAAGTAGCTCACAGAGGAGTAATAGTCAGTGTTTCCCACCTCCCTGACATCCTTTATTACCCCTTCTTTCTCTACGTCTCTCCTTCTCTCTCTCTCATGAATAAACATCCCTTACATTCACTCAGCGCTGGCATGAAATGGCCACACAGCCCCTGGCACACGCGGGAGTGATGCCGCAATCATTATTCCACTGCAGTGGTCCCACACAAGCATATTTCACCAATCATGTGGCTCTCTCCCCTGGCTTTTGTTTGGATGACTTAAACAAATGATGTGGCACCGAGGAGGGCCCGCGTACCACTGCTCCCCCTGTTAACACGGCAACCGTTGACACGGACACAGCAAAAATTTGCATAAGAGAACGCTTGAGTGGGACCGGCAATTCCAACAGGGGTCTGCATATTTTTCTCTCTCTTTCTGGGAGAAGGTGGGGGGTATAAATAAGGGTGGTGGTGGTGGAGGGGGGTTGTTAATAGGGGGTTGATGTGTTATTTTTGGTTCTCTGCTTTTCTCCCTCCTTTCATCCTGTTCTCTTCTCTCTCCTGTTCCCCTCTCCGACTGCCAACTCGTCTTTTCTCTGGGGTTTAGTGTTGGATTGGGAGTAATGAAAGATGCACACATGCCATGAGACTGACTGGGCTTTCAGCAATAGAGATGGAGGAAGTCTATTTGGCAGAGCTGTTAAACGAATACAAGGCAATGGTGGCACTGAAGAATCAGCACAGCTTCTGAATCCTATCCACCTTTCTGCTGTACACCTGAATGCTCATACAGAGAGTAAAAGGAGCATTGCTTCATGTGAGCTGAAAGAAATACTTGTTTTTTCACCCAGTGGGTTTACACAAACAAGGAACTTGTCTTGGTACTTTGGTGCAGAACAAAAAAAACACAGGGTTTGAATCAGGTATAAAAGGCTTTTAAACAGCTGTGCTCTTTACTCCTATTAAGAAACTTAAATAGAACAAATAAAAACGGTCCACACCTATCCACCTTTTCTGGTTGTAATAATGGTACCAGGGCTTTGGTATCGACTGATACCAGCACAGATCCGATTCCAGTGTGAAATAATAACCTGCATGCCCTACTGTAGGATAAGACTGGTAATGTTTTGGGTAAAAGTAAAAAAATGAGTAGGTGGAATAACTGAAGTTAATATTTATTTTGACTATGAAATATTTAAGTGTTCACCATCAGAATGTTAACAAGTTCTTTTCAAATGTAAACTTTTATACCCTGTTGACTGGTAATGCAGCAAAAAACAAAGTGCATTAGAGGCAACATTTCAAATCAAGTGGCAAAGAGCGCTGGTAAAAAAAATAAATAAATTTAAAAAAAAAAAAAAAAAAGACAAGAAAGAAAGAAAAAGGCAAAGAGCTGTTTGCCTAGATCAGCACCACGTATCTCTTCCCACTGATGCCGATTGAGCCTCGAGGGGCACCGATACCACCGATAACTGATACCATTGATTGGTATCGGTGCATCCTAACTAAAACGTATGCTTGAACACGTTTTCCATAACATACATATTTTAATTGTATGAAAGCACCCCAAAGACACACCATGGTAATCTTAACTATTAAAGCATGATGTTTACACTAACCAAAACATTGGAAAAAAGGTAACAAAAATGATATTTTTACTTTAAAGCCAATCACTTGAACGCGTCTTTCGTCATTTGTTGCAGCGCTGACTCACAAATCTTAATGTCTCCATACAGGATAACCCCTCAAAATAACTTAACTGTCCAATCGACTTACAGGGTTGAAAAGGTAAAATATGGAGAAAAAAACGAAACAAAACATTAAAATAATAAGGTAATAGTCTACAGCCAGTGTAAGATATCCACAGTGGTAGGGAGCAGTGCCGTTGTTGATAGTCTATAACCATGAAGATTAAATTATCTCAACATGTGAAATACTGTGAAACTTGGGCTTTCATTTCTTTAATCCAAAAAAGTATACTTTTATATGTTTTAAGAGTATTACATGTTATGTTTGCATCAGGTGAGTTCAGTTGCCAATCAAGCACAGTGACATTATAATCACAAGTCTATGATGTGGTTGTTGTATAGAAGTATGAAGTGCTCTAAAATATCTGCTAATAGACTACTGTGTTGACTTTGGATTGAAAACCTGAAAAGAGGAGCCACAGTCCATTTGTTTGTCTCCTTAGCCCATGTAAGGTGATTCTTGATGTCGTCCTTGCTGCACGATTGGATTGGTGTTGTGGAAATGTTGTGTCCCTTGTTGCACCAGCACAGCATTAGTCCCCTATGTGAGGCTTCACAAGTTTTTTAACAAAGTTTTCTCAACAATCCTTTCAGTGCTGTGGTCATCTCTGTGTCTTGTGCACCTTTCCCTCACAGTTTTATCTTCCAGTCAACTCTCCATTAAAATGCTTTGATACAGCACCCCAGCTTTTTCAGGACTGACCTTCTGTGGTTTACTCTCACTGTGGACAGTGTTGATGATGGTCATCCGGACAACTGTCAGGTCAGCTGTCTTCCCCAGGATTGGGATTGCATTTTTCTGCACAAAACTGAGAGACACATGGTGTTTACACTGTGTAAACAGTCATTCACCCAAACTGGAAGTCAATATATTTGATCCAAGTTTTGGGATGTTTTTTATTACGTTTACAGGAATCATACAGATCACAGTTGAAAGTCACCTTTTTGCAAGTTGTCATTTATTTCTAAAGGATGCAGTCTTATGCGGAAAACACTGTTGATGCAGCTGGTAAAACCACTCCCACCCCAAAACTATCCCATCTTTAAAATGCTGTGCTATCACAGCTAGTATTTTATCAAGGAACTCATTCCTACAAAGAGCAAGCACTGGACCCTATGCCTACAGAGGAACCATCTCAGCTGATACAACCACTAAAATGTTTGTAGATTTTTAACCTTGTCAAACAATGGGACCTCTGCACTTGTGGTTTTGGTGTCACAAGTGAAACCAATGGGACAGTTAAGAAAACAACAACTGACTTCCTGTTAGAATGTGCAATTCTACATCACATTTACAGTCAGGTATAAAAATGCTTTTGGTTGCCATGAAAATGATCCTTTTTTTAATCATTAATTGTACACTGGATTTATTTGGTACCAAAACCAACCAGTGTTTGTTTAATAAGGCTAAGAGTCGTGCTCAGTTAGGGGCATGGATTATTTTAGCAGCAGGTGTAAACATCCTTTTGCCAGGCAACAAGTCTAAAGCCTCGACTGCAACACCTTGCCTGATTCAAATACAGTGGACTTATCAGTGTTGCAACTAACCAGTGTGCCATCTCCAGGACTATTTTTTGTTCTGAGTTGAGTGCTAAAATTCGGGACATGAGCCAGCTTCAGATACCCCACCGTTGGCGCAGCAAACCCCACGGTCAACACTGCAACATCTTCCCAGCATCCTGTGTCTCACACACTTGCTTTAAGCAGTTAGCTGATAGGGGCAGTATTAGTGTTGTGCTCACATTTGTTCTTGCAGTTTTTTGCAAAACTTTTAGACTTTATTCAAAAGAAACTGTCAGAAAAAGTTACAGCTTGGCATGCGACCGTGCCATTTAATGACACTCACTTTGGAAATATTCTGAATGGGAGATCTGCAAGTCGTCTGATCTCTGAGATGAAAAAAAAAAAAAAAAAAAAAGTACATTGCACCACATAAAACCAGTTTATTGCATTTCATTCTAATGTATTGTGATTTTATATAATATTAGTTATTTATTGGGACACTTTTTGTATTTAAAACATATAACAAAAAAATGTGGTGTTTTCAGGGGTCCCAAGTGAATTAATGGCATTTCAATTCATTTCACTGGGGGAAATTGAATTAACATATGGGCAAGGCTAGTTTATTTATACAGTACATTTCAAGAAGGCAATTCAAAGTGCTTTGCAGAGAGAATAAATCATAAGAAAACAATTGAAATTTAATTAAAAAGCAGATTAAAATTAATGAGATACAATAAAACAAAATAAGATTAAAAAAATGTTAAAACAGATTTTAAAAACAGATTTTAAGATAAGATAACATATGAGTCATTTGAGTTATGAGCTCCATCATGGAACTAATTAAACTCGTAAGACACCACTATTTTTGGGTTCCATAACAACTCGTAAAAAGAAACTAATGGATGAAGTCTCTAAGGGCATGTCCACATGTAGTTAGGTATTTTCAAAAACGAGTATTTGCCCCTTTTCGTTTAAAAAAAAAAACTTTCGTCCACACACAAATCAGCCAATAAATGTGTCTCGAGGCATTTTAAACCCCTATTTGTCAGTGTTTTCCAGACGTAAAACCTGTACCAGCCAATCAGAATGAGCCATCATCATTTAGCTGTGACGTTTAAGAACCGAAAACTCAGTTTACTGGCGTCTACACGAAACCATGAAACCAGAGTTTTCCAAAATCTTCACTTTGGTCAGAGTTCTGTTTCGTGTGGATGACAGACGTAAACGTATAAAAATATATGTGGTTTCCCAAATACCCGGCTACATGTGGACATGGCCTAGGATTACAGTTCATGTGCAGCATCCACATCAGATGTCCAGCATTACAGGTAACTGTTGTGTCAACAGGCACGGTGATACAGTTTAGGACAGTGCTGCTGATAAAGGTGAAGAAGAAGGAGACAATCATGGTGAAGCTTATTTCTGTTTGGGCTTTTATTGTCAATGTTAACATCTGAAAATAGAAGGAGTGCTGCATTCAGAGGAGTTAATCATGCAGCCTGGAGGGCCACTGCTCCGTCCTTTTATGTGCCTATCTCACTCTACATTTCTCCTATCTCCATCTCTTTCATTCGCCTTATCTCGCCCTTCTTTAATCACAGCATATCAATGTGACTGATACATCTAAGGGATCTATTTGCGTGCTGTTCACTTTGTGAGAAAGTTTTATTTGATTTCCATGAATTTGTTTCTCGCCTGACTTTTAGACTTCTTGAAACGAGACAGGAATACTGAACAATGAAAACAAGCAATATCTCCCAGATGGCTGTGATGCATGTGTGTTTAGGTACCAGGGATTCTGCTGAGTCTTGAGGATGGGCGTGGCTGTGCAAAGGTTGTCTCCATGGTGATAGATGTGGGGGTCATCTCGCCAAGGATGGATCATCGCAAAGGGGGTGTTGGCCGCCAAGGTCGCGGACCAAGGACGAGGCGGGAGTGATTGCAGCCACCCAGACAGGAAATCGAAGAGGAGCACTCGGAGTGGGGGGTCGAGGAAAAAGGTGCAATTTCACAAGCCAAATTACTTCTGGGATGGAGGAGAAAAAAATATCACAGCAATAACAGCAACCAGGGAGGAGACGCTGGGAAGGAGGAGAGAAGAGGGAGGGAGGAGTTAAAAAAAATAGCTCAATTATCAGACTCATCAGACGTGTATGCATAAGCATAAAGAGTGACATCCTATCACCAGAATATGAAACAAACATCTGAATAGGAGGAATCTTCAGAGGTATTTGAGTTTGGTCGGGATTTTTCCACACTGTTTATCAAGCTTGGTTTATTTCTGAGACTGATGCCGGCTGTGACTAGAAAATATTGATTGGATTGTGCAACATGTTCCACTGCAGCCCCACTGATTTCTTTTTCTGCGCGTACCTCCTCTGCTCTCTGGTGATTCCACAACATTAGTATGTGGAACAACAGCAAATCAGTACAACTGTTAACGAGAAAAAATGAGGATGACAACATAAAATTTCTGCCTCCCTGCTCAGGGTTTCCCCAATGCATTGCTCTCAGTGTGCCCTCTATTTCCTGACTCTGTGTGTGTGTGTGTTTGTGTGTGTGTGTGTGTGTGTGTGTGTATCGTCAGGCTGAGAGCATTGAATCATTAAGTCCACAGTGCCACTGTGCCCATTGCCTCATTGCACCTAATTAAGCCCCTTTTGTTTCCTATCAATTAACATTGTAATTAAAACTAGTCGTGCTTCTGTTTACCCTGAGTCTGCTGATTTAGAGGAAATGACACACAAACAGCAAAGTGCAGGAATTCAGCGAACAAATGCCTCCATCACACATGCATGCATGCATACAAACACACACTAATTCAAACATTAATGGGCACGTGTGTTGAAAAGTACGGCACATGCATGCGCCTTCCTGCACGCGTTCACAACATCAAAGCTAAACTGGGCCTCTCAATTTGCTGGAGAGTGTGACAGAACAAAAGGTGCTGATGGAGCTGGGAAATGAGAGCAGGATACTCTGTGTGTGTGTGTGTGTGTGTGTGTGTGTGTGTGTGTGTGTGTGTGTGTGTGTGTGTGTGTGTGTGTGTGTGTGTGTGTGTGTGTGTGTGTGTGTGTGTGTGTGTGTGTGAGAGCCACTGTTAACAGAACTGAGGGATTCACCTCCCCGATAATCTCACGCTAATCACCTAATCCTGCATCCCTTAGGTGAACTGACGGGAAAAGAAGAACGTCAAGTGGAAACCAGATAACATAGAACCAGTTCACACACATACACATACACACACACACTCACACGTTCCCATGCACACACACACACATAAACACACACACACACACAAAGCTATTAGTGCATGTTCTTATGCACAGACAAACTAATAAATCAAACAATTAAGTGCAACTCCCCTTCCCCCAGCTCTGTCCTCCACGACACGCCAATGTACATTTCACCAAAATATAAACCCTACCCCCTTGTTGCCATGGCAACTGACCATAGAGCTGTGTGTATATGAAGCAGCAGGCAGCAGGCAAAATCACTGAAGTGAGAGGCGTACCGGTCTGTCACCTCAGCCTCCCAAGAGAAACAACACATGATACTGTACTACTGTACTCTCTCTTTGCATTCATCGCTTCAATTTGCACAAATACACGCGTGTACTCCTGGCTACGCATGCACACGCATCTTTTTTGCTGTTGCTTAAGACAGGCACAGCTACAACTGTGCATATTCATATGAAAATGATCTAATCCTCATTTTAAAACATGATCACAAAGAGGCACCAGAACGAATCACCTTCCTAATAACATGAGGTGACTTCTGCTGCTGCTGCGGCGGATGGAGGCCAAACCGTCCTTGGTTGCAGTAAAGGATTACAGCAGTGAAAACCATGTGACCTTAATTCCCCCCTGCCTGCTTCTGCAGAGCTCAGCCAATCACGATCAGGTGTGTGATAAGCATGTATGTGAATACATCTCTGCATGCAGACGGCTATGTTTGTGCACGGTGTTTGTCTCGAGTGTAAACGCAGTAAGAGATGGATTAAGTCAGATAAAAGGGCAATGCCTTGAGGTTTTATAATGTCTACATGCGTGTGTGTGTGTGTGTGTGTGTGTGTGTGTGTGTGTGTGTGTGTGTGTGAGTGTGCCAGCTTGTTGTTTTTTAAAACAGGGGGTTGGGGGGTTGATGAATCAGCAGCCGCCGCATTCGCCCCGGCACGTGTCGCACATTCAGACGACCTCATTCATCCCCAGCAACCCCCCAAAACCCTTCTGCTTCTTCCCCTCACCCACAATCACAACCTCAACCCCCACAAAGCCAGCTCAGCTGGTGGCTGAGGAGGAGGAGGTGGGTGAGCATGGGAGATGGAGTGATGCATGAACGTATAGAAGGATGGATGGGGTTGGAGGGGGGATTTAGTGAACAGCCTTAGATATATTTTTCCCCACATATGTGGATCAGCACAAGAGAATATAAAAAAGAGAAGTGATAGAGGAGGAAAATGGTTGAATGTGTGTGTGTTAAGTGAAAATACAGGTCAGAGAGTGTGTATGTGTGGGGTGGTAGTCAATTAGATATGGAGATCGGACATAATAAGCAGCAGTTTAAACATGAGCACTGCATCAGGAGAAGACGTCCGGCTGTCACCTCAGCTTGCATCATCCAGACAAGGCCCCTCAAAGCTTTGTGTGTGTCTGCGCGAGCGTCTTTGTGTGTCTGACGCAGCAGACGTAACAGACGCACGCAGCACCTTGCCTCATCAAACACCCGCTGCTGTTGTTGGGGACCTTTGACCTTAACAAAAACCTTGACCCTGGCAGAAGGCAACTGATTTACCCAACAAAGACAGTTGACACAGCAGAGCCTAAAACGGGTGCTCAACTCTGACCCCCAACCCTCTAGTGCTTAACCCCAAAATACGCCGAGCACAACCCGCACTGTCAACGACACACGTGTGCACATTTAGACAATGAAGCGGGAAAAACAGCAGTCATCCATCAAAGCAGCTGAAACCAATATCATCAAATAACATACATATGCAAGTGAATCCATTATTATTATGCTAATTAGCTGGGTTTGCTCATTATTTACAGGCTGAAATCAGACATTTTAATTTTTCTGTCTTTCAGTTTTAGATTAAAAAAATGCAAAGTAATTTGCTGAGTTTGCATAAAATCACATCATCATATTAACTCAAAATGTAAATGAAGGAAATGCTATTAACAGACGTGCAGTTTGGTGATACATATGGCCCTTAGTAGATATAATTCTGGTAAATGTAGAAAGTATAAAATTAGTATGTCCTAACATAGATAAGGAGTCAAGATTGCCCACTTTTGCTTTATTTTCTTTCTGTAAATGTGGCATCTGGTTTTGAAAAATTAAATTATTTGCATATGTATAGTGTGTATGATAGAGGCTGAAAAACAAATGGTGACTATGAAATGGAAACAGTTAGGAAGCACTTTTTGTGGGTTGTCTGCAACAAAAAATATCAAACACCCAGAACAGGAATGAAGTCAAAAAGTTCAAAAAGTGCAAACGCTTTTATGAAGCTGCAAGTTAAAATAAAACAAACAAAACAAAAATAAAAACAAAAAAAGAAAGACAAAAAACTCCAGGATCTCCACTGTCAGTCTCAAACACATTTCTAATGATATTAGCTTTAAAGAAATATGGTAACTTTGGTAAAATTTATGTTTTATTGAGGTTCAGACTTTTTCCTGGCTTTTACTGTTAAAGTGAGATCAATAACATCTTTCATCAGCTGTTTTCTATTTGTCAAATGAATGTGACCTTAAATTATTTCAGAATGTAGAACTGATGCTTCTGAAAGTCCTCTGAAATATTTTGCTGTGGGTTCAGGAGAGACCTTGTGCTAGCTGAGCTAACAGACTGATATCCTAACAAGAGGCTATTTTCTTCATCTCAGTTGCCTGTGTTGACGTAAAGTGACTGTGTTATTAAAAATAACCTTTACCCAGTGAATGTGAGTAACATCATTTTTTGCAATTATTATTAAAAAAAGACAAAAGACTAAATAATGTATCCATCAATAATGAATTTTAACTTCTGAACTGAAAATCGAAGAGGTCATCATGTGTTCAGAGCTTCAGTTGCCACTCAGGTGTATAAGTGGAAAGAAGGTGTAAGTATGAGACTATGACGACCTCTGTTGCTGGTCGTTTTTGACAAACAGTTGTTTCTGTGTCTTTCAAGGTGCTGAGGTAATTTGGAGCACCTGGGCTCATTGCTCTACCCAGCATAAATTTCTTGTTCTTCTCCCCTTCCTTTTTGCTCATCTGTTCTGCCCGGGCCGAGAGCTGGAGTTACCCATTGTTTTAGTTTGGATTATATTAACACACTCTTCAACACCGCAAACACATAATGCTGTCACACACACACACACACACACACACACACACACACACACACACACACACACACACACACACACACACACACACACACACACACGTACACTACTGACATTACTGATTTCACACACCCCATACTTTTTGGTACAGTTTAGTTTTCTGTTTTTTGTTTTTTTTTTAATAAATTATTTGTTACTTTTTAAAAAAAACCCTGTCTCAGTTGTTTTTGTTAAAATGTCAAGGAGACTTAGGGGCCGTTTACTTTGACAACGGTTATAGGGTAAAACGCAAACTTTGACAACGGCCTCCAGAGTGGGATTTTTCTGGAACGCTGCCGTGTAAACAGTCGGTGTTTTCAGTTGAAAGGCTGACGCCACATCCCGCCTCGCGAGTGCACACAACAGGACAACACTACTGTTGTTACAATCGTCGCAAACTACCGCGTTGTGCTTGTGCTGTTCGATCTGCTGTATCTGCTGACTGTCTTCATACAAAATGTGCATCTGTTCACTTTTTAACTTAGTATTCCCAAATACACCAGATGACTGGCTCAACTCTACTTCGGTGGAGATCTACCAAAAGCTGCTTCTGGACAAGACAGTTATAGCACCACCTGCAGGCCTGGAATGCTTACTACAGCGTTTTCAGTCCTGTGTTTCCGTGTAAACGCTGTTTTTTTACCAAAGCGTTTCAGCGTTTTGAGATGACACGTTGTCCTGAAAACGGGGTCTTAAAGGGGACATATCATGCTGATGCCTGATTTAATACTTACATATAATATAATAAATTTGAAAACAAGACCTTACACCCCCTGAATTTTCAAAAAATGAGATATTGTTATTTTTCTGATATCCTATAAAGAGATTTGATGCCTCTGAAAATAGGTCATTGCCAGTTGGCTGCGAGATTTCGACCTTCGTGACGACACGAGGATCCTTTCTTTTTATTGGAGTAATCTGATAAAGCAGCTCCTCCTCTGTGATGTCAGTTAGTCACACAACCGCCACCGAGGGATACACCCACCAAGAGCCGAGTATAAACGTATAAACTATACATGTTACAGTACCGGTTTGACTCACCACACTGGAGCGTCCTGAGATGATCTGTGTCAAGGTGGATTTTCTTCCTACTGAGCTGCAGAACCGCCCAGGTCTGACTCAGGGTCCAATACAAAAGGACGTATCCTACACTCTGCCATTTTATTAGTGCTATCAATGCCTTACGGTGAAGTTTTGGCAAACAGCAAACTCGCTTGGTCTGCTCCATTTAATACGGCGATTTTGTAAATACTGCCATGCTGCAAAAACCGCCCCCTGGCTCTACCCCCTCCGCCCCTCTGATAGAACTGACCAATCAGAGCACAAATGGCTATGACATTGCGAGGTTACTGGAGGTCATTCTCGAAACAGAGCGTTTCAACAAGATCTTCAGAATGGCCTAAAATGAGGATATTGAGAACGCTATAGTGGGGCAATGAAGGAACTAAATGACTTGTACTGAGGGCAGAAATGCTTTACAGGCATCCTAGTCTGGCATAGTGAAAAGGAGAAATAAGCATGATATGCCCCCTTTAAAGAAACAAAAGTAGGCAAACTCATTCAAAATGTCAACAAATAATCAAAAGTGATGAATCTTTACAAATATTGAACATTTGTTAGTTCATCTTTGGATTGAACTAGTTTCAATTTTTAAATTTATTCTCAAAGAATTTAATACATACATAAAAATAGTGTGCCAAAAGGCCACCTGGTTCAGCTCAGTGCCAAAGTTCATTCATTTCACATGTAAGGTATGTAGCAATGCCGTGCTTATTGGCTATATTGGGTTTACTTTGTCCCTGAGTCATGTGAAGTACATGTCTGGCCCCTGAACTGTCTGTGTGTCTGTAACAGATGGTGATGGTGTGTGTGTGTGTGTGAGTGTGTGTGCCCTACAAAATCTGGCAGAAGCACCTTGCCGCTCTTTGGCGTTTCGTGCCAACCACAGAGCACCTTCAATTCAGCCTTACATGTCTGAATTTTTGTCTCACGCATATATCTGCTTCACATCACGAAAATACAACTGTCGTCAGTTCGATTGCAACACAATGTAAAGTGTAGCATGTAGGTTTTGTGGTCTGGCAAAAAAAGACAAATTAACTTAAAACAGTTTTATTTCAACTCTTGCATGACATTTATTTCAATGCTACAGTCACTGTCTTCTTTTTCTAAAACACACTCAAGCTTTTTTTTAAAATCCCTCTATCATATCTTCACAGAAAAATAAATTGAGTTACATGATTCCTTGTGAAGTGCTCCCAACAGACTACAGATAAACATTCAGTGATCATATCATATTTCTAAAGACACAAAACCTGTCAGTGTCAGCGATTCTGCAGCTCAATGTGTAATGACATGGAGAATAATATTACCTGATCCTTTGTTGCACTTGTTCAGTGATATTTAATAACTGTCCTAACTGGGCTGGTAAGAATGACAACACAAGGGGTTTGACATTTTAGAGATAATTTTTCACAGAGTCCATGGGGACAGAAAGAGAAAGAGGAGAGAGAAGCTGGTGTATGATAGATGGATAGATAGGTAGATGGATAGAAAGATAGAAAGAAAAGGGAGTAATGACTACGAAAGGAAGAAACATTACATTTTACCCCTGAGGATCACATTTCACCGCTAATCCAGAACAGATTGGGCTTCAAAGTTATCTCTGAAAACTTTGTGGATTCATTGAAAAATGTGATTGAAATGACAAAAAGGGAACGAGGGCATTGATGGGGGGAGTGTGCAAGAGAGACCAGTTCACGCCTCTGAAAATCTGTCAAAGTAGTTTGGAATTCATGGGTGTTTCTTGGGAAAGACGTGCGCGTAGATTTCATTTCATGAAAGCAGAAAATGAAATACCCAGCTGACGAGGCGCAGGCGCTACAGAATTCTCTTTGGCAACGCTTTGGTACCATCAAGAGCCGACTACAAACAGCACAGCAACACTGATTTGACACGTGTCATGGGTGTTTTGTAAATACTGTGGATATTTTCCTCCCCCAACATTTAAGTATGGCTGCCTCATGTCAGCGTGCTGCTGCTGTGACAAATACTCCAAAAGCACTCCTTTCACAGGTCAAGCAGAAAACATTTTCAGGGTCTAACGTGGGCGGATTAATTTCACATTCATTGACAAATGCTGGATGCATCAGAAAATTAATATTTTCAGTGAATCAAGCAATAAGACACAAAGGTAGTGTGAAGACGAGCAGGCGTGTGAACCCGCTCACATCTCAGTGGATGTGATTTTAGTTGCGAGCCTCTCTTGCTGTTCTGTATGCAGACTTTGTCTCAGGGTTTCTCATGCCGTGCTGCTGCTGCTGGTGCTCAGGGATGCAGAGGTGGGCTGGTGGAGGGAGCAGCGGGGTGGGTGACAGGGCAGCGTCCATGCCTAGACAGACACAACCTCTCCTGGGTTCACGGTAGCAACACTCGCCTTCTCCTGGAGACACGCACAGATAAGCTCAGTCTGGAAGCAGCAGTCACTGAGTGTCTTGGTCAATGTCATAGCCTGGGTGTGTGTTTTTCTGTCCGTGTGTGTGTCCATTGTCCTTATTCCAGTGGCTTCAAGTAACTTAATACATTTAAGTTGTACAATTTTATGTATCTAAAGCCACATTCCTGAGTGAAGCACTTTGTACTGTTGTTTTAAGAGGTGAAGAAATGTATTCAGTTTTTTAAATTAACGAGACATTTCATAGATTATTTAACAAATTACAATCAACATCACGGTAAATGTCCTCTTATATGTCCTCTTAAATGTCCTCTCTTGTCAGATGGCCTTGCCCCTGCCTGTACAGGAGGCAGGATTTGAGGTACACGTGGCACTTGAAGTCCTACAGACTGCTTTCTTTTTTTTTTCTGAATCGGGTTGACCTGTTATTGGTCGTGTGTATAATTTATTAAGTTATTTAGTTATTTGTAATCTCCCCCCTCCCCATTTTTAATTAGTTTATCTATTTAATTATTATTTTTTCTTTTACTTTCAATATATATCATGTTTCCTATATGAAAATCCACACAAGCAATTATTGTTATTATTATGCATCTTGAAAATCTCATTTAAAAAAGAAATAGCAATGAATGCTAGTATTTCACTATTTTAAAGCTTTTATTGTCTCATAGTTTCAGAATTGATCAGCTAATAAAAAATAATGTGTAAGAACAGAGGAACATCAGGCTGTAATTTTATTACAGCTAGCTTTGGCATACAGCAGCTCCTAGCAAAACAAAATCAGTAGCTAGCTAATTGTTGTTAGCAAGTTAACATTACTCCAGCTATGAGTGTTTGCTATCTTTTTTTTTTGTTTTACTTTCAATGTATATCATGTTTCCTATATATAAATTCACAAGCACAATTATTGTTATTATTATTCATCTTGAAAATTTCAATAAAAAAAAAAACATAGCAATGAATGCTAGCATTTCACCAGCTAGCTTTTATCATCTCATAGTTTCAGAATTGATCAGCTAATAAAAAATGTTGTGTAAGTACAGAGGAACATCAGGCTGGTATTTACCACAGCTAGCTTTGGCATACACCAGCTACTAGCAAAACAAAATCAGTAGCTAGCTAACTGTTGTTAGCAGTTTAACATCACTCCAGCTAAGAGTTTTAGCTAGAAGTCTAAAAGTACAGTTACCTAGCTAACTAAACAGTTAGCAACAAAGTTTTGTTGTACAGACAGATAATGTGAGAATCTCAAACAGTGATGTGTGAAAGTTATCAAGACCTACAAAGAAGCTAGCTGTTAACTAAGTGTAGCTAATGCCTCATCATTTATGTTTCTAACCTTGGAGTAACGTCTCTCTGTTTCTTCTCAGTGTGCTGTTTTTTCACCTGATAACTGAGAAGCCGTCTTGCCAGGTCTCAGGTGAGAAACATACAACCAGTCTTACAAAGACAAGGCCAAAAGAAGGAACTTGGCCCCAAGCAGCAACCACCTCTCTTGAAATGTGAAGCACATGTGAAGGGGTTAAAAACTTAAGTTTCAAGAGTCCCCTTGAGTCTGGCTCAAGAGGCGCCTGAGGCCACATACACATCCATTCACAAAAGCCTAAAAATAGACGTGTTTACAGCCTTGTAGGAAGACAATTAAACAGCTCATTCCTCCAGCTGCACACACTGTAGTAAGGGTTAAATATATATATATATTTGATGATTTTAAGATGACCAGTTTTGCAAAATCGGGGCCAGGGTTGACTTGACTTGACTAGTCAGGTTAGCTGTAGCTGTTAGCCAGGAGGCTGAGGGCTTGACTGAGCTCCATCTCTTTCTTTCCAATTTCTGGGTTTCTGACCTGCTGCTGATGCTAAAACAAAACTTAGATAATTTCTTTTTTTAACTTTCTATTTTCAAAATGCCCTTACATAAAACACACATAAAACTCTGAACCTAAGGTTGTGGGTGCTGTCAGTGCAAAGAACAATGTTAACGATTACAGACCCCAAATTTCCAGATACTTTTCAGAAACTTTACATGTGGAGTTAAGCTCGAGAAATGTAGAAATATTCAGATTTGTTTGATCAAACTTACCGTTTCAATACAGAGTGTGGCCTCAATATCCCTGCAGTCTGCAAAGTGCTGCTTTGCTGTCAAGTAAATTTGCATTTAATTTGGTTGTTTAAGCCAAAATTATGCGACAATATACTAATCCTTAGTATATTTACATTAGTAGTAGTAGCAGTAGTAAAGTTTATTTCAAACAAAATAACGACAATAACAAAAATAGCACTAAAAATATATAAATAATAATGATAATAATGATAATAATAATGATAATAATGATGATAATAATAAACAAACAAACAAAAAATACCCTACAGAAGCCAAACACATGAAAAATAAGCAATAAAACATATCAAATGACCAAATAAATCATATATCCGAAAAGGAGTGAGTAGAAGTTAATCTACATTCCTAGATAGAGTACAATAGAATAAAATAGAAAAGAATAGAATAGAATACTCTTAATTTAGCCCCAATGTGGGAAACTTTTCTGTTGATAAATAATCATAGTTATATTGTGTGAAGACTTCCATTGAATTCAGCAATGTGCAGTTTCGTGCAGCTGTGTATTTCTGTCTTGTACCATCTGTCAATGCCACCTTACATAGAAAGAAAACTTTTTTTTAAGTTGTGCAATTGAGCTAGTATGCATTGTGTGTCCAGCAAGCTTTGCACACTGAATGGGTTTCTTGGCTTTTGTAGCGCCACCTTTTGGGTTAATCACTGAGACCGTCTCATACACCTAATTTTACAGTGAGTATCAGCACACTGAGCTGAACTAACGTACCTTACTCTCAAAGCTGGAACACTGCATGTTGGCGAGGACTTAAGTAGTAGTTATTTCTACAGGGGCAGTAAAAACAAAATAAAATTGGATTACATTATTACAATATTTTGTAGCCATGACCCAACAAAGCTTTACCTGAATTTGAATGGATGTGCACTGGTGCACTGCTTCCTTTGCATACGAGATAAATCTGATCACTTTTTCCAATTATGTCTCTGTGGCTAATAATAAAAAAAGATCCCTATTGAAGGGTCCAATGAAGTCAGTCTTTTTCAGTCTACCGTCAGTGAGTGACCCATGATCCAGCGTGCTGAGGTGTCAGAGGTGAGTGGCAAAGAGGGGGAGGAGCTTAGAGGTCACCGTGGTGGAGAGGAACGATGGATACAATGCCACAGGGTCCTGGCATTGCCTCCTTATAATGACATTACAGTGGAAAGAACAAGCGGCAATGAGCGACACCATCATTAACCTCTGGCTGCGCCGTAAATCAACAGCAGTTCACGCAAATTAGACCAATTCCCCTCGATCTGCCTCCAAAGGCCCTCGCTTGGACTCCACCGTTATAAATCACATACCGGGAGGAGGAGGAGACCCCCACACCCACACCCACACCCACACCCACACACACACACACAAACGTAGATACAGAAGGCAGCATGCAGACACTTTTATTGGTAGTGTTTTACAGTGAGCCATATAAGCTAAAAGAATTAAATTCCTCGGGCATGCCCTGGGTGATTCATACATATTTTCATCATAGCTGCTTATTACAGATTTGATTCTGTCTAGAGGCTGAAAGAAATTAAGGTTACTTGTAGCCATGTTAAAGTAGAGGAGAGGAGGGGATACTTGCAGAATAAAGATGACATAGGTTATGCAATTTCAGATTATTATTCTGCACAGTGCAGCCCTGGGGACTGATTTGATGTAAATATGAAAGCATGCAGCCTCTCTTTTTTCTCAAGCAACAAAGAATTAGTTCAACTGAACCCAAAAATAACACTGGCTGCAAATAGACCACTGTAATTTGCAAAAAATAAGCTCAAAATCTATTTCTCATCATGATTTGATCTCATATCCTCAGTGTCGACGCTGAGAATTTAATATATTTAGATTGAAGGTCGCATTATCTGATGGTGCCGTGGCCTGATTATTTTTTTATGGTAATTTTGAGCTGGTTTTGGATCAAGCTGTTGGTTTTTCAGTGCATGCAGAGCGGAGGTGGGATGGACAGCTGCCGGCTCTCCGCAGTCGTCTGTAGGAAAGAGTACATATTGCACGTCACTCGGAAAGGTAACAGATATGGCAGTGTGTCTCTGCCATCTGTCACAGGAGCTTCACACAGACAAAAGAGAGCCGGGCCGCCGAGGCGGTAGTGAGGCTTCAGCCTGCTATTGTCCTCTAGGCGTGTGGGTGAACGCAGGGCCCCCTTATCATCAGGCCCTGCTGTGTGATGCACCCCGCTAACAGCAGCATTGTTCACAGCGTATGCCCACCCGAGGGACCAAGGGGAAAATCAGATTTCTGAATTCAGCAGTTCAGAAAACATGTGATTTTTTTTCAGTTGCTCATTAAGAAAAAAGAAAATATTTTTTTGTTGAGTTGTTTTTTTGTCCCTGATTTCAACACCTGTCTTTGCCCTTTTTATCTCCAGAATGACTCCTCCAATTCACACACACACCTATGTGCACACACACACACTTTTATCCACTGCAGACTTCCACAGATAAGGTCCCGGGCTTAGTAGTCTGGGTCGATTTTTTCCATTATGGAATTTCATAATAAAGATCAACTGTCACTGCAATCAAAGCATCACTAAGGGCTATCTAGAGCAGAGCAAGGACTTCTGTTTTCATCCAGAAACCTCCTCCCCCTCCCCAAAATAATCAACCTCAATCCACCAAACACCTCCGACCCTCAGAGAGTCCCATCTCTTCCTCTATCGTTCCCTCAGAGCAAAGAAAAAAAGCAAAGATGAGGAAGGTCAACGATCTGTCAACAGTAGATAAAGACAGATGGACGAAAGAAGCGATCGATGGAGGAATCTAAAGAACTTTGCAGGTTTTTTGAAATTTCGCTCTGAAAGGAAAACAGGAAGATTAGGTGCTGTCAGACGTCTTTGTGTCTCAACTCACTTGCTAGAGAAGCCAATGTCAATTTATTTTCAAGGAAACTGTCTCATCAGTGTACAGACAAGTATGCAAATGATGTCCGCGATTCTGTCCGTGTTTTTGTGAAATACTGGGGAGAGGAAAAAAAAAAGCAGCCCTTCTTCCTTTTTTTGGACAGCATCACAGAGCAACATGTGAGATTACACCACCTAATCCCTGTGTAATCTCTGTGTTCCTCGCTGTGGAAGCTGCCCCGGCACGAAGGTCCAATGGCCTTGCAAATCAGCTCTTAATACAGTAAAATAGACACGAGTGCAGCAGAGAGAGGCGGGAGCAGAACAGCAGGGAAAAGTCAGGATTTTTTGGGGGGGTTATTATGAAACGCTTGACAGCCTGTGACAAGAAAATAAACAACGGAGGAGTTAAAGGGGTCGTTTGGACACAGAAGCTGTGCTGTGTGCTGCTGGGAATCAGGTTTGCAGCACCAGTGTTGCCCATTTAAAGCTCCTTTGAGGAGTTTTCAAATAATAAGTCGTTTTAATGTCAGTAACTGCTAGCACTAATAACAGGGGAGGAATAGGCAACTGCCAAAACAGATTCTATTTACATCAGAACATCCCTAATGAGTGATGTGCTTAAAAGAAAAAAAGGTAATAGTATTGATAAAGAGTCATTCATTTATAGGAAAGGTCGACAAAAAGATTCTGGTTTAAAGGCACCATGAGGAATATTTGTTTGATGTTAATTGTGGTGACACCACTGGCCAGAGTTGGTAGTGTTTTCCTGGAATAAAGACACTGTCATTTTTTTGACTCTAGTTTTTTTTTCCTCTTTCAACACACACTTTTGCACGATGCTATGTTTATCGCTACTCACACCAACTTATAACGTTAGTGAATCCTGTTTACGTCCTACCAGTGCTCATCTACTAACTCCAACCTCACCAAGCAGAGCTAACGTAACCTCACTCTTAATTTTATTGATAGACTCTCAAGTTTGAACAGACCACTGCAGAATAACTGCTGACTGTGGGTTGAAATGGACATTAGCACAAACAGCTTAGCCTATGTTTTAGCCTGTGCTCTATCACTCCTCTGTTTAGCTTTCTTCTGCCCTGAGGTACTTTGTCTTTTTGGCAGTCCAGCTCCAGTGTCCACCATTACTACAAAAAGTTCCAGGAATCTTTTTCTTCAAGAGAAGGCACAGATCTTGCTCCAACTGCTGTCATTAGTGGACATTTGGGTCCATGCATTGTAAATTCATTTGTGTTCTCCCAGGAAAAAAGAAATAGCATTTACTAATAACTAATTTTGGCACTGAAAACCATTTTTTAAAGTGGGTAGTAGAGCGGCAAATGTATAAAAGTGAGAATATTTCAAGACTACTTATAAAGTCCTCACAGTGGCTTTAACTACAGGTCTCTGAAATAAGCTTGCATACAATGTTGTTCACAGGAACTTTAGAAATGGCAAACCCTAGAATTACCTCTCTCTTTGAATTTGTGTACCATTGTTTAAGTTTTACTGCTTTGCCTTGCCTCTGTAGACTATCAGGTTATCAGGCATTGTTTTTAATTAGATTTTGAGGGCTTCATGTCGCTGTTTGAGTCAGAGTGCCATTACTGACCCCCCAAAAAGAAAATGAATGCATTTCACCTGGTATCATATTATGTCAAATATGATAACATAAATAACTAGAAAAGCGCTCAGATAGCGAAGACCTCCACCAAGCATATTGTAATTATGACACAACACTTGAGTCCTACTTCAATGTTATACTCCCTTTCAGCAGACTGTCTGCTACAATTTGGAGTTAGTTGCAGGTTTGTACGATAATTTGTTACCTGACATTGTTGAAAATTATAATGACCCAGTACATATTTCATATTCCGGATCTTAGTATCCAGAATATTGCCAGGATCTGGATCTTTTACTACTACGTACTTTTACATCTGTCAGAAATGATGGTGACCTTGTCTTGTATTGTTTAGCAAAGCAATCTGACCATTTATTATGGAGTTCTATACACATATGGTGAAAACAGCACTATCTCACAATGATGAAGAACCCTTTAAAAAAGTCCTGGATCCATACGGTGATTCGGATCACCCCCAAAATGTTATCACTTCTTTCTTATCCCATTTTGAACATTTCCTGAAAATTTCATCAAGATCCGTTCATAAGTTTTTGAGTTATGTTGTTTATGTGTATGAATACACAGGAAGCCTCACGTAGTTGTTGCAGGAAAACGTCAAAGACATAGTGCGGCAGAAGGGAGCAGGCACACTGTGGAGGTCAAAGTCTGACCCCTTAAGATCCCAGCTCCCTGTGTGTGAGCGCGCTTCCTCCATGTTTTCAACTCAGGGTTACCAATCAGACAGATTGGTGTTGGGGGCCCCGTTTGACACAAGGGGCCCCGGTGTTGCTTCAAATCTTGGCGGGCCAGCTGGCAGCCTCTCAAGAAACCTATTTCAATTACCATAAGAGCCTTGGCTGGTTTCCCTTCATCCTATTTTTTAATGGACTTTGCATGTACCATCTCATGCAAATGACTTACAGCAAGGTCCTTCTCCTCTTAGTGCTGTTGTTTTTCTGAGTGTTCACTTGGTGTGTATGTGTGTGTGTGTGTACCTGCCTGTCTTGGGGTGTGTGTGATTAACTATAAAAGATACCAGCCATTATCTCTGGCACCTCTCTGACCCTGTGGCTGCAGTTTTTTTGGGGGAAAGTCAATGAAAACAATGAGAAACATTAAATTGCTGGGGCAGTCTGTGGTAACAGGACTGATATCTTTTAAAGAATTTGAGAATGTTAGACGCTGAGATCAGCCACCAGTTATAACTTTGAGGAAGGTGAGTGATGATAACACAAAGTCAATCAAAGAAGCGGAAAAGTTGTGATTCACATGTCATTACGTTGGTGTGAGGGTTTTGGTGAGTGTGCTCATCGCTCAGTGTGATGTTCCACTCTGCCTCCCTATGTTTCATAACAGCTTGTTCCTTCTGATAAACTGTTCTGGCAGACTTTAACAGTGCTTCTATAAAAAGCAGCAGTAGAAAAGGTAAAACTAGTCTTCATTTTTTCCTTTTTTTCACAGGGCTTGTGGTAGAATGTAAGAGAGTACATGAAGATATTTATTTGGGAATGTAATGTGACATTTTAAATGAGGAGATAACATTAATATTGCCCTTTTTGAGTCAAAATGTATGTCTTTTATGAGTGTAGTTAAGTCTGTAACCATGCTAACATTAGCTTGTTAGCCGTTAACTCAGAAATCTTGAGTGTATGTGTTTTTTTCCATCGTAAAACCAAAGTTTAGAATAAAATGTTACATTTGAAATCAGGTTAGAGGATGGATGCTTTCATTTAATCCAATTTTTTAAAAAAAGTCAATAAAATATAGAAACTGTGTCCTAGTGCTGGCAGCAGCTCTTGACCTTGAAAGTGTACCTTTAAAAAAAAAGAGTGGTTAGTTTCTCCTCTGTACAGGCGCCTGTCATTGTTGCAAACAAAGTTAGAATTAGAAGTCTCGCCCCTGCTTGAATATGATTTGTCTTCGAAGGAGAAGTGACCTTGAAGAGTGTGGCAGTTTTCCAAAATGTAAACTGTTTTCTGCCGTGCAGTGACACAAAAAAAACAGCTGATGCTATAAAAATGTACACATCAAAGATGCTTAACGCTAAAGATGCTGAAGGTGAGTAAAAAACTGGTGCTTCCCGTCCCAAAAAGGGGGTTAGTTGTTACAGTCTAACTCTTAAATGTACCCTATGCGCTGTCCAGAATCCACCTGCTGTTCACTGACATTTACATAAATCTGAAATTGATCTTTGCCAAGCGCTTCCTGTTCTGCACCCTGAATCTTAAATTCCACACAGAGGGGTTGTATCGGGGACTTAAGCTACACTCACAGGCATACCGATGATAATACAATTATTTTAACACAACAATGCTGGAATATTTATAAACCCCTGAATAAGCATGCCCAAGGCAGTAATGAGAACATGTTTCCAGCCATCAGTGGTTAAATCAGAAAAACTTTCCCGGCCAAGACTCCAATAATGTCTCTTCTGGTTACCAGCGACCCAACAATACAGAAATGTGTAAACATTTTCTGCTGACCCCATTTTTGTTTACATTTTAAAATACACATGGCAACTGTATGTTATGAATTCAGAAGGTATTTTGAGACCCTCTACCAGTGTTTCATGAACCCCCCTGGGGGTCCTTAGCCCACTCTTACCCCTTTTCCATCCAAAGAAGGGTTTGGATGGTTCTTATTATGTTCTTCTCAAGAGCTGGTTTGGTTTTCCATCAGCAAGGAGCAAAGTTGGAGCCATGTCATTACTTCCCCGTACAACCTCAGTACATCTTTGCACAACTACATAGGTAGCTGTGTACCAAGTGATACCTGCACCGTATGAAAGCCCATAAAGCAGCAATAAAAGAGCTCATCATATGCATTTTCTAGTGCTTCAATTTCACCTCCATTTCAAGTTATGATTAAGAAACTCCAACAAAATAACAAGTTGCTCTGCAACTTTTCTTTTTCAAAATGGCTGTTTTCCAGTGCTGATTGTTGGTCATGGTAACCCCGCCCACAGCCCCAGGGGAGGTCATTGCTTAGCTCTGGTGCAGTACAGAGTTAGGCCCCATTTACACCACGTTTCGTATGAAAACACAGTGAAAAAAATCTGCATTTACACAGAAACACAGAGGGACTGAAAATGCTGTAGCAAGCATGCCAGGCAAGTAGGTGGCGCTATAACTGTCTTGTCCAGAAGCAGCTTTCAGGAGATCTCTACCGAAGTAGAGTTGAGCTGATCATCTGGTGTATTGGGGAACACTAAGTGCAAAAGTGGTGCAACAGATGCACATTTTGTATGGAGACAGTCAGCAGATACAGCAGATTGAGCAGCACAAGCACAACATGTAGTTCCAGACAATCGTGACAACGGTACTGTTGTGCTGTTGTATGCACTAACACGAAGCGGAGTGTGACATAAGAGTTTGCACTGAAAACGCTAGCTTACTGTTTACACGGCGACAATGTCGGCAGTGTTTCAGAAAAATCCCACTCTGGAGGCTGTTTTCAAAAGTTTGCGCTTTAGGTCGGCTGAAACACTGTTACCATGTAAACACAAGGCTGAAACGCAACAAAACTTTTGCGTTTCAGCCTCGTGTTGTTGTGTAAACTGCCCCTTAGTGCTTGCTAAGCACCAGATTTGAACACCTGGGGCCATTCTGTTAAAAAGGGTTTTTTGGGAACTACAGCTATACATGACCGTTCTGGGCATGTGCAGTGAACATCTTTCAGAGCAAGGGGTAACCTGAAACAGCGTTTGTATGTGGTGAGTTAAAACTTTTGTATTTGCCTTTTCACAGCGGCAATTGATTGAGAACAGCAAGGTTCCTGTCTTCACATGCAATACAATCTAGCTTTCTTTTTGGGTGCATGCATGTAATAATTGTCACATGCAAGTACATCACTATTTCCCATAGCTTTCAGTGTTGATGTTCACACCAAACATAACTAAACTTAATCTTCATAAATCTCCACCTTGAAAGGTATTTTTGAAAACCTTTTCTCTAAGTGAGTTAAATCTATAACTACTTCACAACCTGATCAACAAACTACTAGGATCTAAATTGTAATCTGAAATTTATCATGTGCTCTGGTTTAAATGTAAACCAACCTGCAGTACACCCTACTTTAAACCTTAACTCTTCTTGCTGCGAATCATCTGAAAGCTACACAATACACATCCTGGTTTAAATCTAGACTCACTGGTGCGTATCCTGACCTGGCTCCATCACTGGAAAACAAAGCTGCTTTTTGTCTTTTCCTTTATTATCATGATGTATGTTCCCCCTATGTTACACACCAATTAGCCAGCCAGGCTAAACTCTCCATAGAGAGTACGAGGTCAGCTGAACACACATCCAAAACAAACTTGTAATTAATTATGTGTGTTTCACCACTAAAAACAAACACACACCGGGATTGTACAGGGAGCTGCAACACTTGTTCCAGGTAGCACAGGAGCAGCACACCTGAGGCTGTAACAAGTGTTTAACATTTCTTTGATGCAGAGGTGAAGTGAGGGTGAGCCGGACAACAGCCCTGGACTCGAGTGAGATCCAATTATGAGAGGTGGAGGGGAGCTTCCTGCTGCTCTTCCCGGGATAAGAGTTCATCAGTGGGGATGAGCTGTGGATTACCTGGCCATGGGACCAGATCCCAGGCTGGAGGGAAAGTCCATTAGCAATGTGGTAATCGTTTCAGGTGAAGAGAAAAACATGCCGGGAAAGACTGCCTACTTAGCTTGTTTTGGTGTTTATAATATGTGTGTGTGTGTGTGTGTGTGTGTCCATCTTTCCAGTGTCTCTCATCAGTATGCCTGGGCCATGAGGCTACTCTGACAGTGGGGCCTCTGAGAGCAGCAGTGCCATGAATTCTTTAGCATGAGCTAGCATGTATCCTCGCTCTCATCACGCCTGAGAAGACAAGTCCAGTGAACAGGAGACGAGAAGACACATATACACACTCAGACACACACACAGAGACACACACATGCACAAATCTTCTCCTGGCGCATACGTCCCTGCCTGCCAGCCTACTCTGTGCTAACTGAAGGTCCCTCTGGCCTACATGCAAACACAGTCTGCATTTAACCATCTCATCAGCACACTCGACACACTTCCTTCTGACTCACAGAGAGGCAGCCAAACATACCCACGTCCACATGTGCACACACACGCACACACACGCACGCACACACACACACACTCACACACACACAGGGAAAAAAAACTGAGGGAATTTTCAATCTCTTCTTCTCCCTTTCTCTCTCCGTCCGCCTGTGGAGAACACTGGCAGGAATCAGGGAGAAGAGCAGGGTTGCTAGGCGACAGGTTGTGGTTGCCATGGTGAATTTAAGTGGAACAGCTGGTCCAATCAGCATAAAGTGCGGGCCGGGCGGGGGCAGAGCCAGGGAGGCTCATGCCAACACAGACAGACAGGAAGGAGAGGCTGCTGAGGCATGCAGGATGGAGAGGAGTGAAGGAGAGGAGAGGAGGAGAGGAGGGAAAGATAAGAGGAGAGGAAGAAAGGAAACAGAAGTGAAGGATAGGAAAAAAGGGGAGGAGAGGATGGAAGGGGTGAAAAGAGGGAAGATTGCTTGAGAGGAGGAGAATGGGAGAGGAGAAGGTGGTGATAGAGAGAAGAGATGAAAGCAGTTAAGGAAAGGAGAAGAGAACATAGGAGGGAAGGATAGAGAGAAGGAGAGGAAACGAGAAGAGGGGAGAGAATCAAGGAGATGAGAAGGAAAGAGGAAAGGAGAGAAAGAGGAGGTAGGGCAGAAAAGAGAGGAAAGAGAAGGAGGAAGAGGGAATAAAGGATAGGAAGCAGGGCAAGGAAAAGAGAGAAAAGGGAGGGAAGAAGAGAAAAAAGAAGACAAGAAAGAAGAAAGAAAAAACATCATGAAAACTGAGAAAGCAGGAAAGCAGGAAAGCAGGAAAGCAGCGGAAAGGAAGTAGGAGAAGAAAAAAGAAGAAATAAGAGAGGACAGTAGAGGAATGAGGAAAGGATAAGAAGGGAGAGGAGTAAGGAAGGGAAAAGAAAAAAAGAGGAAGAAAAGGGAGAGGAAGCAAAAGAAGGGAGAAGAAAAAGGAGATGAAAGACTAGGAAGAGAGGAAAATGGGGACATGGATGAGATGAAAGGAAAGAGGTGTGAAGGGGAAAGGAGAGAAAGAAAAGAAAAAAGGAGATGATCTCATCAGAGAATGGGGATGAGAGGATAGTAAGGTAAGAAAAAAGAGGAGAAGTGAAGGAGAGAGAAGGAGAAGGGGAGGAGTGAAAAAGAAAAAAGTGGAGACAACATGAAGAAAAAGAGGAGGGAAAAAGAAATAGAGGAGGAAGAAAGGAAAACTGAGGAAAAGGAGAGATAGATGGAATGAGAAGGAGTAAAAAAAGACTGATGGAAAAAAGACGACGAGGAAAAAGGAAAAGCTGGAAAAGACTTTGGTTAAAAACTGTGACAAAAGAAAACAGAAAGAGAGAGAAAAGCTGGGATTTGTTCAGGAATTTATCGTTTAAAAAAAATTCATAAAGTCCAGGATTTGTTAATGCAAAGATTATTTTTCCCTTCATCAAACATCACACACTTCTCTCCTGTTTCTCACACTCTGACATTTCACCTACAGCTGCAGTCAAACCCTGACTGATCAAAACTAAAAGGCACAACACAGACCAGATCCCAAGAAAACAAGGCAGACACCATGACAGTTCGACGCAGCTAATGACGGCGTGGTGATAACACGGTGATAATGATAATGGGCTGGGAAAGCGTGTGGGCGTCAGGATTGGGGGGGATTTCACAGCCACATCATCGTGTGTGTGTAATGGGGCGAGTTCAGGCAAAAAGTCTCAGATGTGGTCGTGTTTGGTGTTAAACTTTGCAGTTGAGGGAAATCAACAGTTGTGGGAGACAGTGGGGTGACAGTGGGAGAAAGGTGAGATTATAACGATATAATCAGGAGGGGAGGTGACAGAAGGGTGATGAAACAAGGAGTGAAAAATTGGCCTTACTGCCTCTCCAGTGTCGTTATCCCAATTAAAGTCAGAGCATGATATGGGCTCTGTTTATCACCTGGCTGTGCTTAATACTTCAGCCTGATTGGTCAGAACGCTGTAACAAAGGTTAACAGACCTCACCAAACACTTTACACCACACTGATCAACATGAAGGAGTAGGGATGGGTACCTTTCACATTTGAAACGATACGGTACCTATGACCGGTACCTTGCAATCGGTACCGGTACTCAACGGTACCAAATTTAGGTACTTTTTTGTGTTTATCTGGTAAAAAATATCAATTTGTTTAATAATGAAATATAAAAAAAAATTAATTTAACAAATTGATTCTTCAATATATAACCTTGCAATGCTGCGTTCATGTCCAGCATGGAAAATCACCCGCTCTTCCACTCCCTCACGGTCACAAGGATGCATTTAGGTACCTAAACATAGTACCTTTTGGTTTTATGTGAATCGATAACCGGAACTTTTGACAGAATTCGGTCGGTACCTATAAAAGTACCTAATTCGGTACCCATCCCTATGAAGGAGTCCAACATCCACCTCTGCCTGTTGACACTGTAGCAAAAATCCCACACTGCAAAAACTGAAAATGTTTAAGTCCTATTTCAAGCGGTATTTATCTAAGAGAATAAAATATTTTAAAGATAATAAAAGACAACAATGACGTCTGAATTGTTTATAAAGAGTAAAAAATATATCATTATTTCTGTGTCAAGACACTTAACGAGCCATTTGTTTTACCATTCAGGTATTTTTTCTCTGCAAACAATGAATGTTTAATTTTTGTCTTTGAATGTCTTCCAATGAGATTTTTCCCTGGGCTTTCAAAAAGTAATAGTAGTAGAGTAATTGTAGCTGGGAGAACAAGTAAGAGCAGTTAGAGGACCTTTTGGACCCTGTCTCTGATAGGGAACAGTGGAACAAGATCCTGTCCTGCAATCCAGGCAAAGACAGCAGAGCTGGTGAGAGCTGCTTTAAGTCTTGAGTTGCTACAAAGTAATAAAATGTGTTAATAATTAGGGATGGGTACCAAATTAGGTACTTTTATAGGCACCAAATTCTGTCAAAAGTACCTGGTACCGTTTCACGTAAAATCAAAAAGTACCATGTTTAGGTACTTAAACACATCCTTGTGACTGTGAGGGAGTGGAAGAGTAGGAGATTTTCCATGCTGGACATAAACACAGCATTTCAAGATTATATACTGAAAAATAAATATGTTAAATTGAAGAAATGTGAGATTTTATTATTTTAAAAAAAGTTTTTTAATACACAAACACAAAAGCATACTAAATATTGGTACTGTAGAGTACCGATACCAATTGCCAGGTACCGTGCATCAGCACCATATCGTTTCAAATGTGAACGGTACCCATCCCTTCTGATGAGTGGTACGCGCTGAGATTTGTGCCACTGGATTTAAATTTGATTGAATTTTAAAAGCACAATCTGAAATTTAATTTATTTGCTCTGATGTTGTATTTAACAAACTTTAAAGTTCAACTCCTTATATTCCCTAAACTCCACCAAAACTCCTTTACAGTCTGAGGCTGTCCTCCTCAACTGACCAGACCGAGCTGAAATAGTGGGATTTTATAACATCCGAAGACCAGAGGCTGAATAATCAGGTTTGCTTGAAAAAATGCCTGAAACTTGAGATTTTACAAACATGAAGAGGATCCAGCTTCTAGTGCCACAAATCTCAGCCCATACATTCGTTCACCCTCATTTAGAAAGCGACTCTTGGCCTGTTAACTAATCACACAGAAAAGTCAAAAGCCAGAACAGAAATTAGGGAAAAGGACTTTAGGGTATTCGTTCCCCTTGGCCTGGTATTTATAGCAAAGTAACTTAAAACTCCGGTGTCACCTCATATTTTGAAATCCAAAATAAGACCTTGCAGCAGATTTTTTACAGATTGTTTTTAGTTCACCTGGTTACACACCTGACTTCATGTTTGTTCCCAGTGTCTGTTTTGTGCTTTCCCTGCTAAATGTTTTGACTTTGCCAGGTCTAACTGGAAAAATAGATTTTAACAGGATCAACCTGGTAAAAAAGGTTGAACAAATAAAAATTTGAAAGCATAATAATCGCAGTAGAGATAATAACAATGTTGGTTCTGACCTTGATCATTAGTGTGCAAAGCCCAGAGAGAGGGAGAGCTGAGTGAGGATAGAGAGGTAAGTTTTGTAGAAGGACTGCAGAAGTCCTGCTCACCTTGTTTAAGGTGACGTAAATGGAAATGAACAGTCTGATATAATAATTATCAAATGAGGAGGCTTGAACTTCATCATGGAAACACAGTGACCAAGGAACCAGAGACACTGTTTTTCATCTAAATCCTAAAAATCATCTTTAGACCAATATTTTAATCAACTTGTTTAAGTCTTTAGTTATTAACTGGCTCATAACGTCTCATCAGGGTCCCACATAAACAGGCAGGAAAACTACCCATTTACCAAACATCATGTCTAACATGTGATCACAGATGCTGCTGTTTTCCTGTCAACTTATAACTTCTGAGTGCAGACAAGAGCAACATAAATATAAAATAGACAATAAACTACAGTTTAAAAAAAAAGACCACAAACCCAGCGCTCGCTGAAACTCAAACTGTCCTGAAAGTTAAACTACATATCAGTCTGACCTGACAGGTGCTCCCCGGAGTCAGTTATTTCTGATTTTGCTTATCTGAAGAGTGTTCAGGAAGAGGTCCGTTTCCAGGTTCACCGCTGGACAGCGCTGCCTGCTGACTGATACTTTATCAGTTATTGGTTCCACACTATCTCTGGCTGCTTCTGAGATTGAGCCCTGCACAGATAGATATATACACACACTCACACACTCACGCACACACCAAGATCTGAATTTAAGAAGTTGCTTGTACAGGTGTAAGAACAGATGTATTTATCCAAAAAAACGATACACACACTTCAAAGCAAACTGTCCTTAAATTAAATGAGGTGATTCTACCTTTTACACTTGGATCAAAATTTCACGTCATATCTTTAAACTGAGAAACTGGGACACAAAGGTATAGAACAATACTACCTTAAGTTGTGTACATATTAGAGGGTGAATGTCGGCTTAGGTTGTCTGGATGTATTCATGGGGGACACGCATGTCTCCTCCAAAGAGGACACACTCTCAGAGCTTCTCGCATGAGTGCGCACAGAGGGGAGCGCGATGAACACAGGCTGCCACTGCTGTAAACCATCATGGAAGCCGCTTGTCCTGCTCACAGCACAATTACGCTGCTGCTATGCTTGTTGAATTCTCATGTTTCTTTCCCTAGAAGAAGAATTTGTGAATAAAGTGTAATAATTGAAGTCTTTCAGTATGTACTTGTATGTATGTGTGTATCTGTGTTGGTTGATGGTTGATGCAGCTCAGGTTGTGTCAGCCTGTGAGAGATGAAGAGCGCTGAATTAACTTGATGAACAGAAAATGCGTTTGAGCTTGTCCAGCTCGCAAGATGTCCATTCACACAAAGCTCTCACTCTGTCACACCTTCCTCCTGTCACTCACACAAAGCATGCTGGGAGGCATGGTTTCCAGGGCAACCGAGAGGCACCTTTTCCTTGACGACGGTTCACAACGCGGCAATGGGAGGACATTAGCTTGCACCTCAGGTGTGGCAAATATTGGCGCCTATAGCTCGACCAGGAGCAGAACAAAAGCGTCGGTGAGCGCTTCAGCAGAAAGGAGACAGAGAAATTGATAAAAAGCAACGAGGAAACACAACAGAGTAAAAAGGACATTACAGCTCACGTGTTGGAGGATGGTGGATGATGTGAGAACTGACATAAGTGAGAAACAATTGTTCCTAGGAGAACTTAGCGCGCTCTGGTTTCGCAGCTAGTTGGGATCCTCCAGAGCCCGCTGCGACAGAGGACCCACTGGGAGAGGAAACAGCACTCTGGGTATCTCCTCTCTGTGATAAATGAACTAAGCTGCTTCACATTTATAGTGTGAATTAAAATTTCACACACACATACTCCCTCAAAAGACCCTCACACTGTCCTAAATATGCAATATCAAACTCCTGAAAACCCCTCAAGGCTCCAAAATACATCTTCAAAGAAACCCTCAATCTGCTTAACACATTTTACACACACACACGCACGCACACATATACACTGAAGCATGCACAAAAGCCCACATTCAGACCCAGAGCACAGATCAATGCAAGAAACGGGTCGACTCTGTGATATCATGATGCTTTCAGTGAAGGCCGAACCCATGAAATTCACCAAGAGGAGACCAAAGCAGAGATGTGCACGCAAAACACACTGGGTGCACGGAGGAGACAACACACATCTCAAGAGAAACACACGAGAGGGAGAAGAAAATGGGAGTTTGGTGTCCTTAGGTGTGTGTGTGTGTGTGTGTTTGTGCGAAAAAAGGAGACTGAGTGCATAGAGAATTGAGTGCAGTTAGTAGTGTTTCCCCCTCGGCTGAGGCATTAACAAGCCTATAATGGACCCTCTTAAAAAGCCGACTAGGATCTCCTCCAAAACTAACTGATTTAGAGTGGCCAGGGCCCCCGTGGGCAGTGGCCAAGTTCCCCCTCTGTCCCTCCCCAGCACAGCCACAGCCAGCCCCGGTGGCAGGCGGCACAGACACACATTGTGTTTGTCTACTGAACCACAAGCAATAGCAGTTTATAACACAATAAAACACCATGAGGAGGCATTAATTGGATATAATAGCCAGGGAATGATTTAGATGATTTAACACCTTTTTTCCAAGACGAGTGCATAAAAGAGGGAGAAAGAGGAAGAAAGGGGAATTAGAAATGGACTTACACACTGTTTCTGACTCTGACTTCAAATGCTAGCTTCATTGACTCCACACACACACACAAATACACAGCTTGAATACAGCTGTAAAAACACACACACACATGTTAGTGTAAGTAGTTGTAGATTTACATTGCTTGTATCCTGAGTGTTAAGTCAACTACACCTCATTTACAGGTGTGATCACACAGTGTTAGGAAATAAAGCGTTTGCTGCAAAGGAAATAAAATAATCCACAGAGGAAGCGGTGTACGATTCGTACTTTGTGTGTTTTGGTAACCCTTCAGCTGATGACAGTCATCAGACTATCCCAGATGATGCTGATAAGATGTGACAGGCAAGCCAGTAGGAAAAAAACACACCCACATAGCCTCTTTATCACTAATCAATGTTTCAAAGGCTGTGTTTTATTGACAATATAACCATCAGGAAAATAACAGACTCCAGTTTCTTCCAGCAAATTATCCTCGAGCCCCGCTCGCCAAAGCGTCAAGATATTCTGTCACCTTATCTCTCCTCACCTCCCTGTCTTTTCACTCCACGCCCGAGCTGAAAGGGAGCAGGGCCTTGTATGTATGTACATAATTGGCACTTTACTGTCATATCAAATTCATATCAGAGCAGGGTCCTGGGCTGGGTGGAACAATGAGGGCCAGAGACAAAAGCGTGGCTCCCGTGCTCCGAGAGACGGCCCTGATAACCGCAGCACAGGCCGGTCAATAAAACCAATCATCTCTAATCTTCTTATGGGGGACTAAACAGTTCCCCTAGATACTCCACAATGCCCACTAGACACAATGTGCAACCCACACTGTACCAATATACAGATGGTAGCAACAGGGAGGGAAACAATATCTGGACCGTAACCTCAGTGCACGGCATCATCAACCTTATCTCCTCCTGTGTAATTATTCCCTAAACATACAAAGTCTTTCAAATGCAGAATAGAGTTTATGAGATTTATTAAAGAGCCATGTTTAATATTGGCAGGAGCATGATGAAGGTTTTATTTCTTTAAAAAGTGCTTGAAGCAAACTAAAGAGGTGAGTAAAACTGAGACTTGATAACCATGAGTTACCCTGCTTTCCACATCCTCTCACATTGCTGCACTGGGTTACTCTGATGAGCGAGGATGGAAAGAAACACGCTCATCTCCAGGACTCCACTCTGCTCTTTCCCCCTAAAAACACAACAGAGATGATTAAAGGTCAGCATCGTTGTCTTTTAGCATTTCACTTCCACCGCCCCACCCAAGCGCAACCCTCTGATTTCCTCTGCTCCAGCCATTTTTTTCCTTGCTGTGACCTACATTAAACTACACAAATAAACACTTTATTAAATGATATAAAATTGTTGTTGCTTTCGTCACACTCCCCTGGTTTTCCAAAACACTCCAGCCTGTCAGGAGAGACTAGCATACAGCTGTATGCAAAACCTCCCTGATGCTCCAACGCCCCAAAAAAACCCTCTCGACTGGGGCCTACCCAATCTGCAGAGAAGTATGGGGGATGGGAGAGGTCATGGGGTTGAAGCTATATGGTTGGTGCAGCTTAATCACATCCAATTCATTTTTTAAAGAAGATGTATGTGACGTCGTAAATCAAGCAGAGCAGAAAATTTATGTCAGTCGAGGAAAATGTCAGAGTTTTATACCACAACAAACAAAAATGTTCTCATAAAAAACCTTTTTGTTAATTTTCTGCACATGCCTGACAAGATTTTGCACTTTTCTTTCACTTCACTGTCTTCCTCCATCTTCCTCTCCCTGTGTCTCTTCCTCCCTTAATGATGTTTGGCTGAGGTGCGGGTTAATTGCGGGGTTAACTGATGGCGTCGGGGAGCAGTGTGCGGCGAGCATGAGACGAAAGCCACGTCTAGTCATACTGTGTGGATGAGGAAAGCTGTGCATGAGTTTGATGAAATTTCTTGCAGGTTTGTGTGTGTGTGTCTATGTGTGTGTGACGGAGCCAGGAAGGAGAAAGAAGGGGGACTTGTGTGTCATTGTGCTCCTCCACATGCACTCATAAAAACAGCATCAGCTGGGCATGAATGAGCATCAGTAAGAGCAACGCTTTGAAGGGAGGTTAAACGTGCGCCTTTGTTTTCATGTGAACGGCTGACATGCAGGATTTGTGTAAAACTCACCTCAGCTGTGGTGTCACCTCTGCTCTCTGTCTCTGTGGAATAGAGAGAAGAAAAAACAGTCTTTGCTGCCAACGTGTTAAACTCATTGGAATTTGACTTGTTTTGCAGAAGTACAGTAATGAATAACTATGGAGGCTGCTTATTCAGTGTCCTCTGACTGCACACACTGGAGAACATGACTGAGGAGCAGATCCTGTAATGTACAGACTAATGATAACAGGAATAAAACACTTCCCTCACTCTGTGAGCGTTCACTTTTACAGGTGAGGTTAGCACCACTTATACACCAGTCTGTGTCACTCTTTACATGATAAGATGTGCAAGTAACATCACTCCAGCTCAATCATACAGCAAGAATCAACCCTCCAGGTAATATTGATCAGTCAACACTCATTCTAAGATGCATATTTAAATATGTAAACACAACAAACAGGTAAGGTTAAGTCCAAAGGGGATCATGTATTCAGAAACCTCTTGAAATAATAAATCTGGAGGAAAAAGAGGAGATAATGATGCCTCTCTACTGTCTGTGTCACAAGCAGATCAATGCAAACAGCTCATGACATTTATCAGACAGATTCAAGGACCTCCACGTTAGCACTGACACTCACCTCGCTGCTCAAGTAGCTCAACATTATTGATATGGAGTCCACAAAGCAAAGGACAACTGTTATTCAGTCACCTATCAACACCAACACCAACAAGCGAGGGGGATTGTGCGTGTGAAATAATTATTTCAAAAAATGTGCTTCTGTGTGTTTGTCTGTGTGTACAAGCCGTGGTTGAGACACACACAAGTGACGGTTCATCTCTTCATCTCTTGACCATGTCAGATCAATTTTTCTTGTGGTCAAGTGATGAACGGTAACAGTTGGGATCGCCGGGTCTTTTTACTCTTTGTGGCCAAAATTGACCCGACGGAGACTGTAACAATGTGAAGCCATGTAACACACAAACACTTTGCTTTTTTGCATTTCATAAATTTATGTCTGTGCATAAAAAAAGCTGGCCGTAATGAGTAGAAAATAAATTTAAATTAAAAACTGGAATTAAAAAAAGAATGTCTAAACTAAATAAAAGAAATATAATTATAATTTCAAATAGTGAATGAAAACTGATTTAAATTAATCTTTAAAAAAATAATAATTTGTTTTCCATAAATACTGTGATAAGACTGACATATCTATACATCAGAGAAAGCAAAGCCTTATTTTTATAGGCTGTTTTTAGCTGATATCCTCCTTTGAAGCAGGTGTGTTATTAGTTTAAGTTATAGGACGAGAGCATAACTCCTCTATATTTTAAAATTACATTTTAATTTAGGAAAACAGTTAAAAATGAGTGGAAAACTATTTTAAAATTAAAAAAAATATTATTTGATTTCATATTTCTTCATGGGTGCAATCTTACCTGTGCCCACGTGGACCACATTATCTTAACTGTAGCTCTAGAAAAACAAAATCAGTCCTGAGAGCAGGTGTAACACTAAGTATCCAAAGTACAGTAAAGTTTTCCACAACATCCAACTTCTCCACCCCTCTGCCTACGTGTGCACAGGAGCTGTTGATAGCAAAGTTTAATGTAGGCTGACTATTTGTGATATCTGGCCATATATTACCATTCCTCCTTGGAGGGGCCCCTTGCATTCAAATCAGCGGCCGGCTGCCTGATCGTAGAGGACAGCTTACTAGGCCCCTTGAATTGTTCACCGGGAACAATGGATTCCTTTGTCAACGTGTTTCTCTTTCTCTCCCTGGACAATACTGGAGGGTCCTTCTGGCTCTCTGCACTTAAGAAATGTTTGCAAAATTACACCTCTTTATATGCCTCTCCAAACAAGTAGCACTGCCAGTATAAAAGTGTGGGAGGTTTTAGGGAGAAAATGCACCGAAGGTTCGTTTATTTTCTCTTTGATAAACTTTGGCCAGTGTTTCAGAGGAAATTTCCTGTGTCTAAGAATAGCTTACCAACATGTTTGTGTTTTTTTTTCCTCCTCGAGCCCGTCACTTATTGGAAATATTGGCGTCTTCATGGTTTTGAACACAACTGAAAATTAAGAAAATGAGCACATGTTAGGTAAAGATGTTTTATAATAAAGAATAAAAAACAAACATTGAAAAACAGTGCCTTAAAAATTAATATCAAAGTAGAATAAGCAACTATAAGTTTTAAAATTCAAAATTAACCTTTTATTACCGTCAGAACACCCTGATCACCAAATGAAGGCGATTTATTTACTCCCTTAGTTTTGTTGGAGGTGGAATATGTTATTATCTAAAAAGTGTATCTGCAGAACGAACTGATAGTTCAGAGCTGCAGCGGGCCGCAGCGCTGACCTCTCCTCCCCTCCTCCTTCTCCTCCTCATGAATAGGCCCATAAGCAGAAGCCCAGCTGTGCCTATTCGGGCCTTCAACAGCATTTCGGAAATCGGTATGATTTCCCTGGGAAAGTTGCAATGTCTCCAACACGGTCCTCTTCTCCGTTTACAAGGAGTGTATTGCAGTTATTATCACTTTGACTCAGTTTTTTTAAAATTCTATAATATTATATAATATTATGAATTATTAAAACAAACTGTTGCAACATTAGTGGTGGACTTTGAGTTGGCTGGTGTGATCAGTTATGAATCATAAATTCGGAAAGTTGCATTTACGCACAGACATGACGCACGGAGTCAAACAGGTTCAGAAAACATAACAGGTGCACAGAGCAGCATCACTCTCACAAAACAGATTCAGAATGTATTTTTCTAACAGTCGTTTAAATTCTTCTTGGTACTTTCTGAGGCCATGTCTTAAAGTTTTTTGCATTTTGGATCATAAATGCTGCATATTGTGCAATATTTAAATGCGCACTTGTCTTCCACATTCTTACATTTGGACTGATTTTACAAAAAACAACAGATGGGTGGGTTAATTTTGTATCAAACGGGTAGGAGTGCTGAAAAAACACAAGAGAAAACGCGTGGTTCAACAACCTGCTTCTTTATGTGCAGCGTCTCCATATTTTGCGCAGCTTTTTGCGCCAACTTTGCGCGATTGTGGCGCGTTTTTTGGCTTGCTGGACAGAATATAAACACTGCTGCATCGCCTTATCTGTACCTATAAGTGGAGAAAGCTGCACCTGCTTTTCTAAATACCGCACGTATTTATTTTGAACTCCTTATTGTTGACGACTCCGCAGGAAACTCCACCGCGGCACGTTCTCTAATGTAATTCAAACGCACAGGAATATTTTCCCAGCGTACCTCAAAAGTCCAGGGGCCGCAGCCCGCACAACTGGGGCCGGCTCTCCTCTCTCTTTTGTTGGGGCTATTGTGGGGGGCTGCGTGTTGGGATTGGGGGGGTGTAATGAGGGGGCTGCGACCCCCCGATGGGGGTGCATTTGCTGTCCAAAGACCGTTAGACAGTGGCTGAATGAATGGGGCCTGAATGTCATTGTAATGCACAGGGACAACTCCCCCTTCATTCAGCTTAAGATGTGGAGGCCGCTCAGCTCTGCACGGGGAGAGATGTGGGGAGAAAAAGCTGCTGTGATTCAATTCACGATCCGGAATCTCTCTTTGCTTCCTCGTGCATGTGGAGGAGAGACGGGGGCTGTTTTACACTCAGTGTTGCAGGCGTTACCGCTGCTGCGTTTGCGTGTGTTATCTGCACACATGAAGGCCTGCGGTTGCAACAAAATGGAGAGGGGATGCAATGGAGCCTCAGTATGGTGCATGGAAGAATCATCGAAAACGCTGAACAAAGGATTGTGACTCCAAGCCCGCGTGGATTTATCAGTATAGGCGCAGTGTGGACAGAGGACGCTCCCGCTCCTGCTGGCTGGGTTATTACATTTTCCTCTTTTTGGCATCAGGGAACCTGTAAGCCTAACGATGACTTGCATTAGTGAGTTGACCTGCGTTAATGTAAATGCAGGATGCTCGTTTTTGAGATGTAGATTGCGACGGGGGCTGGGGTGAGACAAAGGCACGCATGGTAAAATAGTTAATAATTGCATTTGTTTGAAAAAAAGAGCACATTTGCGATTGTATAGCCTCAGTTATGGAGAGGGGAAAAAAGAGAAGCGGTTTCATCCTAAACAGTGCTGACGGGTCCTCCTCTCCTTCTCTTTGTTCAGCCAACAGTGGGAGGTAGACACAAGCTACGGAAGGAGGGAGAAACATTTGAAAACCCAATGACATTTTCTTCCGGGACAGAAATCAGTGTATTCTACAGGGCTTCATTAAAACGCCGCTGAAACGTAAAAATAAACCTACGTGTATTTGTAGTAGGCTACTGGTATCAGGGCTATTGTGGTGAGATAAAAGTATGAGGTTAAATGGCACAATTTGATAATGAGCGCACACTGCAGGCCTTGATGCGGGTCAACGAGCTGAACAAAATACAAATCATAAATAAATGGGTCCACGCGTCTAGGTCCACTTTTTAGTCAAAACAAGATTAATTTTTACTGAAATTAATCTTGAAACAGGTCGTGGTCATTTTAACCTTGACATGAAGCAAAACTAAAATATTTTGTCAGTTTTCAAAAAAAAAAAAAAAAAAAAAAAAGAGGGTTGCTTTTTGAAGAGCTGGTGGGTATCATTTTTCTGATGTAGGTCAACAACCACACGTCTGTAACGTTTTTAGTCCACAGTCAAAGCTCAGAAGAGGACTATTATTTTTTAATTTAATCTATTTTTTTTAAAAAAAAAACTGACAATCACTTTGAAGTCTGTAAAACAACCGAGTAAACTATACCCAACCTGCAAATGTGCCTTGTTGACCCATCTTCTATGTGCACCACTTATAAACGGCTGTCTGATTTTCATCCAAAGTTTTCGCGCAAAATAGTTGATGTTACACGCTGCAGCATCGTGTGGAAGCACAGGCTGCAGGCCTCAGCAGAGCCACCGTTATCTCAGTCTATGGGATGCATATAAAACGTTAGAGGAAGAAAGTCCAGAGTGGATATGTCATCAAACTATACGGAACAAAACTGCACATTGGCACGTGCAGGAAAGCGTTTTAAGATGCTAATCTGAAAAACCTGAGTTCACTTTGAGAAGCAGAATTTACCCTCCTATTGGCTGCCATCACATCTTAAAATGTAGTGATGTGGATATAAAGGCCAAAAAGGTCGTGTGAATTGTTTTAGACATGTGCAGAACTTAATTTACGCCTTTCAGACTCTTAAAATGTCAAACAGTGAAGCTAACTGTTGAAGCTATCCACCTTCTTACAGCAGGCCTGAAGGTTGTGTTGTGGCTCTGGTGAGAAGACATGCACCTGCTAGGAGGGGGAAAATCCGTCAAGGTGCTGCTATTGGATGTACAGTGTGTTGTTTTGGTTTTTCATTACACCATGGCTAACTGTCAAGCGGCTAGGACTACTTTCAGCAAAGCGCTAACTGTACGTCTGCTCCGATGTATGCATGTATGACGCGCTGCAGAAAGTCAGACCGGTGGTTTCAAGGACATTTGGGGCTGATGAGGATTTGGTTTTAATGGGGGGAGGTGAGGAAGAGAGAAGAGGGAGGGGGGTTTGGGCCCCGGGCCATGACGTCATTGTGCGCCCATGTAATCCTCTTGCGCCGAAGCCCAATCAGCAGAGACTCGCAATTGTCTAGGATGGGAAGAGAGGGGCGCTCTAATCCGGGAGACAGTGGATCACACAGCCCGGGAGAGAGAGAGCGAGCAAGAGAGGGGGGGCGGGGGGGCATGCATCCACGGCTGGATTGTGCCTGAAATGGGTCAGATTAAAAAGACACGAAGCAAAAGGAACCGGCTGACTCTTGGTGGAGAGGGGACCTTTTCTGAAGACGAAGAAGCCGTGATTTCACCCTAAAAACGAGTGAATTAGCCTTCCGTCTGCACCAGCTGTAGGGATATGCTAGAGAGCTCCGTGGCGCATAGGAGAACCGCTTCCCTCCAATTATACAGTAGCCTTATGTAAAGTAGCCATCTGTAGTTTCTGTGCTGCATGAGAAGAGAGAGGAAGCATCGCGCGTTTTGTCCGAGGGCGTTGATCGTGGACGAGTCGGGGAACTGCATTCAAGCCAAGTTAAATGGAGAATACAGCACTTCGCAGTGGAATGTATGACTTCAAACAAATAGCCGTGTGACGTGCTGCCATCGTTGCTTTCTTCTGATTTCTACTGTTGTCTTTGTGCTTTTGGGTAGGCTGTTACTGTAAACTGAGAGGGTTTTGGAGAAAGGACAAAGCGAGAGCTTGTGTTGCCTCTGCTGTCATTCTGTGCGGGGTAACCTGCCAGGAGCTGCGTAAAGACGCACAGGAATAGAATAGAGAAGTGTTTGTAATTGTAAATGTTTGGAGGTGCGAGCTTTTGCTTTACATCCTTTGACTGTGGCTACTGTGCTGACTCGGTTTGAAGCCGAGCTGTGGCGCAGTGATATCAATATTTCTATGCGTGGAATCCAAAGAGGCGCAGGGTAGGAATGTGGCCGCGCGCGTTATTGCTGCTGTAGGCTATAAATCGGCTTTAGATTTTGAGTGTCTGCGTGTGCGTGTGACTGTGTGTGGATGACTGTTGCAAAATCGGCTTTAGATGTGTGCATGTGTGTGATTGTGTTCGTGCGTGTACGGCCGAGCGCGCGCACGGAAACGGGAGCTGTACTTAAATCGCAGTCATGCAGTCTTGCATCCTCCTTGGCGGCAGCTGCTGGAGGTTTGAGCGCGTGGGAGTCAGTCAGGGTGAGAGGCTCCTGGCTTGGCTTCATTGTGCATCCATCAGCAGGGTGAGAGGGAGACTTTCTTGAAGGGGTTGTCACTCTGCGTGTTCACAGCGGACCTTGATTTAATGTCCATACAATTAAGGCACGCGGTGAATGCCAAGAGAGGAATCTGCCTAGCATCATGCTTCACATTTTTTGATCTCCTCATTGTTTCATCAGGTCGCGTGCCTCAGATTTTACTGCTTTGACCCTAAATGTGACTGAAACAGGCCCTGGCTGAAGCTGGCTGCTGTACTGTCACTCAACTGTGCATGGTTGTGTGAGTGTGCGCGCGAGTGTGTGTGTGGGTGCGCACGCGCAGGGATGTGAACGCATGCCGTGTGCCTGTGTAACGCTTTGACAGCGCAATGCGTACTTTAATTTGCAATTACAGCACGAAATGTTGTTACTGCGAAACTGTTAAAACATTTATTTAAGAATCCAAAATGATGGCTTCAAACCCACCACTGGATGATGGTTCAAATTACTGTTTTTGTTTGGCTTCTCTAAAATACTGTTCAATGCCTGGCGCACAAAACGACGCAGGAAACAATTGGACTTTCGCCAAGTGAGGTCAATGCCTTATCTCCAAGTATAACCAAAAATATCCCCAGGAATAATGAAAATTGATGCTTTTATTTGCTAAATCTACTCCTAGCGAAGGACCTGGAGGGAGGCTTGCTTCCTTTCAGGGTGCATTGTTATCCCTTCAAACCAAAACCTCGTTTATTGACAGGAAATATGTCAATCATTTTAAAAACGGAGGTACTGACCGTTATAAACGTGTAAAACTGTCGATTTTTTAAATATAATTGTTGACTGAACTTGGAAACAGTTCAAAGCAGCTTCTGATGCAAGGGCCGTACAGCCTGTCTACACCTTAAAAAAGCCAAAAGGTGTGTCAGATGATGGGATCATTCACCGCTGTCGGTGCATTCATGCTGTATTTTTCATCTACGGGAGCTTTTGTGGATGCCTTTTTATGACGTGACTGTCCAAATATGACAGTCCAACGGTTTTCACAAAATGTTCCAGAGGCTCTTTGGACTGCTGTCTCAGATTCATTTCAAATAAGTCTGTAATGAATTATTTCACAAGCAGAAGTAGGCCAACAGTTCCAGCCCACCACACCTTCAGTGTGTGTGTGTGTGTGTGTGTGTGTGTGTGTGTGTGTGTGTGTGTGTGTGTGTCAGAGCTCAGGCCTACAGCAGAGGCTGGGCTGCCTAAAGGGACACAAACTGACGGCGGCTGCAGTGTTTAGTCTGATGGAGTCAACGTATAGAGATTGAAATGATTCAATGCCACCTACAGGCTTCTTTATGACAACGCATGGCTGGAACTGGAGCTCAGTGAAGGCCACGAGACTACAAACTTAGCCTTTGTAATTCAGTGAACCACAAACTGTTTTTATAAACCAGACATTAAAGGCATCATTAATGTACTTAAATCCTGACAAGTTATGTATGATTTAAAATGCAAACTTAAGGTCTTCAACATATCGATGAATATTAAGACGTTTGATTTAAAGGAAGAATACTATAATCAAACAAACCTCAAATAAGGGATTTTAAATAAACTTAGCTTGTACACTGACATGCAGGTTTAAATATGATATTTTTAAATGCAAATAATTTAAAACAGCCTTCAGCTTTTATCTAAAATGATTTAAAAACTAAAAAAAGCAGCTTTTTTTTAATTTCCCAAGTCTTTAGAGAGGAACCTTACACTGTGTTCTCATCCTGTTTCAGCGTGTTTGATGGATTCTTTGAAATGTTACTGAAAATAAAGCCTGTGTTGCACTGAGTTTTCCTGCTTTTTCTTGTGATTTTTTTTTCATGTAGAAATGCGCATTGCACTTGTGTCGACTTTGCACCCATAATCTCAGACCTACATCTGATGTTAAAATACAAAATGAAAAAGGGGAAAGCTGGTTAATTTAAAAGCTTTCTCAGAAGGATTTGGACCAGATATAAACTGCCCTCGCTGATCTCATGGAGACAGATTATGTAGAGTTTGGAAATTAACACACAAGGTAAAATGCAGCAACATCTTTAGGTTTACATCTCAAAGAGGCTCCGACATCATTTCCTACTTACATCGTTCTTCAGGTCACTATATGGCTTCAACATCATACTAGCAGTTTCTCCTAATCAGGACATCAGCACCACGGAGAGCTCCTGTCAAGGATAGAAAAAAGATCTGACTGGAACAGCATGTGCTCGAGGTATCTCAGGACAAAGATCTGTACTAGTTAATGTGATTTTGACTAAATCAATACTTTAAAATGTGACAATATGTAATATTATAAAGTGAAATGTCTGTAGAGGACATCTTGATCTCTTACTACCATTTAAGCATTCAAATTCAGCTGTAGGCCACTGGCTCCTGTAGAAACAGATACCTGCTTTTAGTTAAAAAAATACAACAGAAAACACAGCTAGATTAAAGGCTGCCCTGCACATTTTTTCCTCTTTGAGTAAGGTCACCAGATGACATGATTTACTCAGTACGAGAAAATACATGAGATCAAGACAAAGTAATTTCTGAATGGGTAGTTTATTAAGGCTTGATGTCTTCTATAAAGAATAACCCAGATTATTTTTCTGAACATGTTAAGCCCACTACAACTGCAGTCTAAAAGATAATCAATGTCTAATATATCATGTCATTAATCCTTTCTTTTGAAGAGTACATACATATACTTTGATGGCTAACCTGACATCGCTCTATTGCAACATACATCATCTGACGGTTATTAACGTGCACATCAAGCCCTGTTCTGTGAGCCCAACCAGCTCATGCTTCCTAAGGCAAAGACAGCTCGTCTTCTGTGGCGTCCTCACCCTCCCGACTCTGCACTAGTCTGAGTGAGCAGCACCAGCGAAGGCAACCACGTGAAGGGCCTTCAACACATTGCTTGGATCAACCTAGCTATTGATTAGTGCAGGTGAACAAAAAAAGAGAGATGGAGAGAAAAGGAAACTGTTAGAAGTTGCTCTCTGGATTACAGGGGGTACACCGGCTGTGACAGAAAAAGATATAATGTAGCTTCACACACAAGGAAACATGATTGTGAAGCATTCGATCACTCACTAAGTGACCTCAGCAAAGTGCAGTACTTCTGCTGTCTCAGCGGGGTAAAGTTTTGAAAAATCAAATCATACAAGGCAATAACATAATCTGAAAACAGCTTAAGGACAAAAGGGATTGGGCCTCATTATATCTCTACATTTGCAACTTTCAATTTCTTTCAGTTGAGTTGTTTCAAACAGAAATGTAAATTAGGATCTAATTGTTCGGGAACGTAACATTGAAACACAAAAATGAAAAAGAAAAAAAAGGAAAGAAAAGAAACCATTGCTTCACATTGACAGCCATGTCTGTTAGCAGCTTTACAGCAACTCTTGACATCATGGTAACCTCACACTGCACAGAATATTCAAACAGCTTCACACTCGTCACAAGGAGAGAGAACCTGCTTAGCCCAAATGCTCATGGACAAAACACACGCTGCAGGAAGGAGAACAGGAGAAAATTCCCAGCAGACTCTCTATACTGTATCTGGTCATGCACGGGCACACACACACCTGTGAGTGACTGTGTTTTTAATATCCAATCTTTTTTTTTCTCTTCACATACCTGAAAGTACGTCACTGAATCATCAATGTTTCAGTCTAATATCAAACTATTTTTGCAACAACAACCAAAAAACACACAGAAACCACATTTCATTCTCATTTTTTTCTTACTCGATAGTAAATCAGTTACATTAATTTTTAGGTTATACATTTTTAGGCTTTCTCCATGAATATATAGGCTCCTACGTTAAAGCTTAGCATTACGACCAACATGACAGACTTTGCGAAACCAAATCCAAGGAAAACAAAAATAAACAAGGATTAAGACAGAATGATGGTGAATAGACAAAAATGTGTACCCTCCCCCCCGTTTCTGTGGAACAAAAAAAAGCAAAAGCGGCAATTCATTCAATGTAGTAGTTACATCATTACATTTTTTTGATTATAAAACAATTTAAAAATGATGGATGCGACAATTCTCTCAGACTGGGTTGCGTACACAAGCAGAATCTCCTGATGAGACATACAAAAGAACCCGTCAAGACAGACATCAAAAAGAACGAAAAAGCAGAGGGGTGTGAAGGATATCAATAGTACAATTTTTGACTTAAAATGGTGAGAGTTCTGGCTGTGGAGGACACATCTGTTATTTCTTTCCCAGAGGCCTTTGCATTTCCTCCTCAGAAATGTCTCGAGTCCTGTGTGGCTTCACACTATCCCTGATTTCTCCAGCAGTGTCACTGTTTGAGCAGTTCTTTTGAGTCACCAATAATTAGAAAAAAAAACATTAAGGCTCCAGAAAACAGGTTTCTGAAATGAAAATTGTCAGTAGTAAGCCAAAAAATAGAGATTTTGTAGATCTGAATGAAAAATAGATAAACCAGTGAAGTTTTATTATCGCACAGCTCCCAGTCCGACATTGCCTTTGGGATCCTCCAAACCCTGTTGGCACAGTTAAACCTCTGAAGCATGGCAATGTTGCCCCCAAATGGACAAACAGGGGCAGGACACATCCGTTCCTGATTGTACTGAAATATAAAGTGGCAGATTTTTCTCCATGGTGCAGTCAAACCCTGATTCGATTGGAAATAAGTAGAGGTGGGGAGCAGGAGAGAGGAAACCAGTCTGGTGAGAGAAGAGTACGAGATGGAACGGGAAGAAAAATATTTCTTTAAAAAAAGACCCCGAACTGAAGAGTGTGGTGGCGTCTGGGTAATACATTAAATCAGCTTGTTATCCCTGCACAAGAAGTGGGTGGTACATGGGGCAAAAAAAGCACAAGTCTCGACAATGGCAGAAATTCACCAGGATTAAATAGAAAAAAAAATGAAGGGCTTGGTTGCATTTTCATATTCTTCTGTCTCTTAAATCAAAAGTCCTAGTGTAACTGTTGATCAAGCCAAGGATAAATGTCTTCTATTGTTTATTTCTGTTTTGACGCTCCTGTTAAAAAGAGAAGAAAAAAATCACATTAAATACACAAGCTTTATGAAACAGATAGATAAACTGCAGAACGTTTTGATGAACACAGATCTGCACTGATCTATTTAAAGCAGTGATCAAATACAGGACTATCTCAAACCTCAGCTTCACTGTAAGAACAACACAATCAAGATCAATCATCTACAGCTGGCAGAAAAAAAACCTGAAATCCTCATGGGACAGTGAATGAGACAAAGAATATGATGTTTGTTTTTACCTGATCCAATCGAGAGCGGCTCTGTATTTGCGGAGGTTCAAAGGTCTGTCAAAAGCAGCAAACATGAGGAAACAAAAAAGGTTGAGATATTTGGAACCATGAGCAAGAAAACATGAAGAGTACATATTTTTGATGAACTTAAAGTCACACAATCAGAAGACCAAGCCCACCTTTCGCACCTCCTCCTCTTCTTCCTGCCTCTTCTCGTAATGGGAGAAGTCATCAAAGATGGAGGTGGTGTGTTTGTAGGTGGCGATGATCTTGAGAACCTGCTTGGCCTTTTCCAGAGGAACCTCCTGGGTGTCGCGGGAGTTGGTCACTGGTTTGTTGTCGTTGTTCTCCAGGCGGATGTGGCGCAGCTGGCTATTAGGCACGTCCTTAACAAACAACCAGTCAACATCGAACTTGCCCTTCCACTTGTCCTGCGCCCAAACACCCGCACTGGTACCATAGTCCACAGGCGAACGCATCTCCGCCACGCCGCAGAAATGGCCGCTGCCGTTGACGCTGAACAGCAGGTACACAGGGCCCTTACCGCTCATGGCCCGGAAGGCTGAGTCCAGCCGCTTGTTTCCATGCTCCGTGCTACACCAGATGGAGTACTTGATGGAGCGATGGATATCGTCCTCAGAGTAGCTCTTAATGATGAAAACACGTCCGTTCTTCAGGTTCCACTCAAAGTCCTTGGGGTTGTAGCTATGGGAGGCACGCAGCTTGTCTAGCACTGGGTGGGACTCTACACCAGGTCCCTGGTTTCCACAAGTTTGGGGGCCACTGCTCCCACCACCAACCATACCCATCATACCACTACCGTCCTGGCCAGGGCCCCCCTGCCCGTAGCCTTGGTTACGGTTGCGAGGGGCAACCCAGCGGGTCTGGGGTTGTGGGGGCTGAGTTTGGTTCTGGTAGGCTTGAGGTGGTGGCTGATGGTGCTGGTGATGGGGGGGCTGGGGCTGTAAGGCCATAGGCTGCATCTGAGGCTGCACCAAAGACTGAGGAGGGGGGGGCTGCATGGGTCCTTGCTGCATGGGGGGTTGAGGTGGCAATCCATGAGGCAGACCGAGCTGTTGCTGCTGCAGTGGAGCTGTGGCTACTTTCGTCACCGGGCCCTTGTCCCAAGTCCCAATGTTCATGTTGTGTTTGATGGGTGGAGGGGGAAGGGCTCCCCCCGGATTGGGCATCCCTGGTTTCACCTTGGCTTTCAACTGCTGCGGCTTGGCGGGCTTACTGGCGATAGCAGCCCAGGAGGTGGGTTTGGGTGGAGGCATTCCGATAGGTGTGGCTCCGTTCCCTGTGGGTGGCACAGCAGGTCCACCAATAACAGACCCCACAGCCTTCACTCCCGACCCCTGACCAGTGACATCACCTCCTATCTTCAAACCAACCATCCCCTGCTCCAGGCTGTTCATACCAGGGGCTTTGTTGAGGGTGTCACTGTGAAAACCCGTCTGACCATCAGGCACCAGGGTGCCCCCAAGGGAGCTGGGAGGGTAGCTGTAGCTGCCTCCATAGGCTGAACTCTGAGTCTGCTGGCCCTGGGAGCCACTGGTGCCCCAAGCAGAGAAGGCAGGGTTTTCAGGGAAAAAGTTAAACCTGTGGGGGTAGATGCTGCTGCCCAGGCCCCCCGGCTGGCCAAACACTGTGTCCGGCATGAAGTGATGATCTCCATTACTCAAGGGTCCATAGGGGGTCAGGTATGGAATTGGGGGATCCCCCCCTGTAGACCAGGGAGCCTCACTGAGTGGATACGGAAATCCAATGGAGGGGGCGTAGTAGCTGGACAGGTAGGGGTCTGTGATGGACTGGTAGCTGTTGTTCTGTCAGCAGAGCAGATATATTAGCAACTGATCAACAGTTTCATATGATTTACATCCATCAATCAAAAAGAATCAACATGGAAGTGATCTGGTACTTTAAGGTCACTGAAATTTACTTTCACCAACTTTGTTTTAACATTAACTGACAATAGTGATGAAAGGATAACACATTATTCTTTATTTAAAAACTGTATTAACGTTTAACTTTGGAGCATATGTACATTTCTTTATAACCTGTGTTATTATTTTTACAACTCATTGTTAACAGTGATGTTGTCATAAATATTCTGATTTCAAAAAAGTTGTCTCAGTGTAAACTGCTGAAATAAATTATTGCAAAATATTGGGCATAAAGAGGACTGTTGTGACATTGAAATGTCCCATTCTTGCCTGACATACAATTTCAGCTCCTCAACAGTTTGATGCTAATGTAACGACAAATAAGACGATAAATAAGACCCCAAAGGTTTAGGAGCTAGGCCTGCAGGTAGACCAGCTTAGCACCTGGACTCTAATACTACAGAGCTATACTGTTGTTAATAATGCACAATGTGGAAGGGCACTTCCTGGCTGAAGGATGCACGGTCTTCCCTGAGAAAGATACTGTCTGAATGGCAGCATTTTAGTATGTTTTGCTCAGTTTTAATGGCCAGCTTGAAGATAACAAGTACACATCTCTGCCTTCAATTACTAATTTCGAATTTTTCAAATCTTTTGATGAACATACATTCTGCAAAAGATGAAATCCCCTTTTTTTGGCAGCTTTACACTTGAGTCCAAAGTTTGTTGAACCATTTGCTAACCTCGACCCGCATGCATGTCCAGTCCTTACACAAACGAGACCGTTATTCATAACAAACCATTATGGAACGGCTAATTTGGCATTAAGCCTACTAGCATTAGCCCCATGAACGACTGTCTAGATATTGGCCAATTAACTGATTGCACCATGAAAGCAATGCAGGTGCAGAACGTCATATGTCCAGGAACTTCCTGGTCAAACCAAGTGGCAACCTTTGGTCTAAGAATATGAACATTTTTCCTCACTTGGCAGTTCAGAGGATATTAAGATCGCAAGCTCGCCCAATCAGAGGCACAGCTCAGGTCACGTGACTGATGCCCTATAGCTGTACGCAAAGCCCTTGCCACTTCCAATATGGCCAGGATAGTAGATTTGCTTCATTTTTCATTGATAGGTGATGTTGGGGAGACTACGTTCATTGATTATACAGTTTACGGGTCTAACGCTATCCAACAGATGAGTACTCAGTACAAGCAGCGATAAAAATGTTGTCACCTCAATCTAAAATTTCTGTATATTACAACATATCCTACTTTTTATTTTTCAAAGAATTCTTTCAATCCCTTAATACCCATTCTCTTTGCATTGTTTGTCTTAAACAATAACACATGAGCACAGCATCCGTCATCCTTTTAGTAGCCAAATAAGTGCAGTAATCTTGCTGTGGTGGGGCTAATGGTGGGGTCCAACACAATCAAATTTAATGCTTTGTTGGGGCGCTAACTGATGTATGTAAATTTTTTTACAATTAGTAGAAACAGTTCCTTTTTTACCACCAATGGCTGGATGTGCATACGATCTCTAATCTATAACAGAGTGGTGAGCTTCCTCCTGCCTTTACTTTTTTCACCTAGTCATGTTGATAACCTTTTTTTCAAAGTAACATACTACCTTGGTGGATGTGCCTTCAGATGTTTGTTCTAGCATTACCCAAATGACTTGAGTGCATTGTTTTCCCTGACCAATGTGAAAGAAGCATGTTTCTGAAAAGAAAAGTATTCTTCTAAAAATTTCATTTGTCGTCTTTGCAATGGTTTCAATGAGATAGGAGTTGAAATGATTTGCAAACCATCACAATATGTGTTATCAACATTTGACAGATTTCCTACTTTTTTCTTAAATTGAGGTAGTGCAGAAAAAAAACACATTTCAAAGACTAAATTCTGTAGATAAAGATATGCAGCTTTACCTGAGTTGATTGACCAGTGAGGTATGGCTCAAAGTCATTGTCATGGACAGTCTCCTTCTGATGTAAAGAACCATTTTGCACTGTGAGGAAACAAAATAGCATCAGTGTACATTTAAGGAATATGTATGTTTCTTTGTTCTTCTTTCGGAAGCTTCAAAGACTGCAATTATATATCTCTTTAAAGTTTGTAGCATTTCAAATTGCCTAAGCTTAAATATTTATAGTACAAACTGAAAAACATATTTCATTTTTGTCAGTTGCTGCACACAAACAGCAGGAAAGAAAATATAGCCAAGCAGTTATTTTAACCACAATAGCCACCTGTCAATACAGATGTTGTTTGTCTCACCATTATATTGGTGCTCCATTAAGGCTTATATTTATCAAAGGCATGATCATACATAAATCGAGGGCTCTCTTCTCTCCTAGAAGTGAATCAGCCTTTGGCTCTCTGCCAGCCAGGCCTGTAGGTTAAAGTGAGTCAAGCCCTAGGTGTCACTTAGTCTCTTCCAGTAAGTGCAGTAAATCAAAGATGACTTGAATGTCCTCAAGAACAATTACAAGGTCTTAATAAGACAGATGACAACACTAGCATTTGTGGGAAACTAAGAATGGGTAATGGCAGTTTGATTCTGTCTGCTCTTGTGTGCCACCAGTCCGACTTGTAATGGTTTCCTGGGTTCCAAAACAGTGCTTTATGATTAAAATGTACTTATGACTGAAACCAAGCAGACATATTTTCTTGGGCCATCACAGGCTTACAAGACTTTGCTCCAGTTTCAAATAGCACATTTAAGGAACCTATCTGCCACTCTTCTGTGTTCAGGAGAAATCATCTTTCACTTTACTGACTACTTTGAGTCACCAAGTAAAAAGGAGGTGAACTCATCTATGTCGGGAGTTACATCTTTGTATCATCAAATAGCCAATGTGGACAGAGAAGCCTTGGTGAACTGTAATTTCAATGGAATTCTGGGTAGTCTATGATAAAATATGTTTTCTAATATTTTCAGTAGTGCCCTATTCAGTCATTAGACCCCAACCACTGGTTTTGTTTATGGTACACTTCCTCATAACATTACCATAAAACAGCTAGATATATTTCAAGTTACTCATACCAGAGTGTTAAATGTCACTTCAAACTTATGGCGATTCAAAGCAGATTCTAACTTTATCTTTCTTCCCTTCTAGAGATTGTGTGCATCTTGTGTAATGTGTCTGCAAAATCATCTATTGCATGACAGTGAAGTGTATCACAGATCGGTTGGGACTCTTTGAAGAGCAGATGGATGTGATGCTGCATCACTCTGCTGGTGTAAAATGAGGGCCAGAACTGAACAGATTTCCTATCATAATATCCCAATATCGTTTTCTCTGATGCTAGGGCTCACCTTTAGATGCTTGTCCCTTTGATCTCTGCTTCCATTGTGGGTCATAAAGAGAAAGGGAGAGAAAAAGAAGACATAATGGTTACTTTAAGTTTGCTGTATCATTTATCACACATGAGACTAAGCTGAGAAAAGCCTCCAAATTTACCAGTGTGAGGCTCAGAAACTGACACAACAGACTAGTTCCTGAAGAGAGGCAATACATAACAGTTATCTAACCTTAATATACAGTCAAAGCTTTGGATGCTAGTAGCTAATTTAAATGCCTGTTCCTCAATTTGGCTTCTACTATAATAAGAGCAACAGGAGATGATTAATCAACCAGTTTACGTTCATTTTAGTGCACGCACAACTTCGCAAGCTAACGTAGCTTACTCAAAATGGCTTTTATACACGCCACTGGTGCTAATGTAGCTTTAAACTTAATTTGTGAAGATCATCTGCATACATTTCGGTCAGTCTAGACACCAGTGATATATTTTGACATCTAGAATGAAGAGTTAAGGTTCACTGAATGACTTGCGTTAGCTTTAGTCTCAGTTTCAATCTTTAAACATTAGCATTGGGTAAATCGTATTCAGCCATAGGTGAAGAGTTTTTCTTGCTACGTTGGAGGCAAAAACGTGTGGTCTCAGTAAAAGATGAGTCTGACAACGTTCAGATTGCTACAATACAGATGTCATCTTTGCCAAAATGTAAATCATAAACATTCAACCGTTTAACGGAATGTAGCTAACTTACTAGCTAGCTACATGCACCGGCCAACATTAGTGGCTAGTTAGCACTTCCGAGGAATAGCCATAGCCCAGTGAATCGTTAACATTAGCAGGTAGCTAGCTTTCAAGCGCTACAGTCAAGGTACACCGGCCTTCCTACCTGAGGGTCAATGCTTGTGGCAGACATAATTCATTAAGTAAGTCCCTGGATTCTCACAGAGCCTGGGCTTGTGACTGGATTTCAAGCCCCGTGATTTGAAAGCAAGTTCACAGCTCAGTTACAGTTAGCTTTGTGGCTAGTTGTGCCGCTTAGCGTGTGAGGCTAGTAGTTGTAGCGCAGGCTCAGCTGTATATTTTCCGCTGTGTGCACGTATCCCAACTTCCACAGTTCAAGTCTGTCGTCTCGGATACTGTGCCTGAAACGAGTCAAGTCCTGGTACAGCTTTTCAAGTAAACGTTATATGTCGCCAAGTGGATGTTTCGTTTCTTGATGTTTCTATCCTTGATCGCCTTTTACTTTGTCTTAATTATTCCAGAGTGAGAGGGAGCAAGAGAGAGACCTCCTCAGTTACGTTAAAGCCCTGTACACTTCCCCAATGGCTGCTCCATCCGGGCTTTGAGCCACCGCTGCAGTTCACCTCCCTCCCCGCGGGGTGGCAAAAGTTTTGGAGCATCGGTTGTGCTCAGGTTGCAGTTCACAAAGTGAACAGAACTACTGTCTGTACGGATATGGAAGTCCGTTTCCTTCAGGTAAAAGCAGTATACGACAGCGTATTACAAAACCTGTACGATTCAAAATGAAATATAGTAAAACAAAAATAAATAAATAAATAAATAAATAAAAATTATATATATATATATATATATATATAAACATGAGTTTATAAAAAGTCATAAATAAATGGGAAATTGCACTCAAAATTTTCTAGTTTCAATTTTTGTTAAAAAAAAACAAACTCATAATTTCTAGGATTAAGTAGTCATAGATTTTCGGGAAAATAATTTACAATCTCGAGTGTTTTCTTTTTTTTTCTTTTTTTTTTTTTTTTTTGAATGTGTAAGTCTTTACAGTCATACATTTACAAGAAAACTTTGAATTATAAGATTGTTTACAAGCTGCTCTTTTCCCATTTTGCTGCAACATGGACCCACTTCACAACCATATTAAGTTGTAGGTCTACTTCCTACTTTGACCTAGCTATAAGGAGATTTTACTGATTTTAGCTCAGAATTACGTCACTAGAAGAATATGAACAATTTGTAAATTTGGTTACAAAGTTGGACATTTACCTTCTCAAAAATTCAATTTTTAAAAATATCTTTAAGTGGACCTAATACGCCATTGAAAAAACTTGTTTCTCTTATTTATCTTTTTAATCAATTTATTAATTTTTCCACCTGGTGTAAACGGGGTCCTATACATAAACAATGATAGGCCTACTTATGTGGGGAAAAAAAGTCTAGCAACTTTTAAAAACACTGGTTGTATTGTCCTTGAATTTTTCTCTGGGCGTAAACAACACCAGTGGATATCAACAAACTGTAAATGGATTTTATTTTGACCCAGAAAATGTGACGGATTATCTAAAGCAGTGCTTGTGTGATGCCTACAGACGTAAAAATGAAAAATATATACATAGGCTGCTATTCTTTTATTGATATCTTTATATATTTCAGTATTGATTAAATTAAGAATAACTGTTGGAAAGTATTTCCTTTTATAAACTGGCCTTGGTAACACTGTCTAGAGCAACTGTGTAATATGTATGTTGTAGGAATGTATAACTGCAGAATTTATATGGAGATTTTTTTTCACCCAACATGAACAGGTTATTTGATCTCTCACCACAAGATGGCAGCAGAGATGCATTGACGATCCTCGTCCAAAACACTGTCAAAGGTCAACCTCCATCCATGGACTGACTTCACTGATTTTTTAAATTAAAATCAAATCAGACAGATATGCTGTGGTTTTGGTTCAACCTTCACTTTATTTGAGAGGATGGGCTTATAAGCCACAACACTTTAAAGACAAAAATGATAAGAATTAGTACTTACACTAGGAAGAAAGTGCCAAATTGAGCCAAATGTGTGCTTTAAAAATGTGTAATATCCTTATGGTAGTCTTCTTTGTTAATAGGCTGAACTATGCTTCTGAAATGCTTTTCACCGTTAAAGAGGCGGGGTTACATGGCATGTTCAGGCTCTCATTCATTCAAGCATCAATGAGCCTACATTCTGGTATTTGTTGGTTTTTCTGGAAAGCAGTCTCCTGCAGGCCGCCGTGCAGGCCCCCAGCGCTGAGCACATTATTTCAGTTGGCGTGCTGGACTCACCTCCAGTGCGCTCCACTATGGACGGCAAAAGGGATGACTGGCAGAGGACGAGAAGGGAGAGGAAGACCGATGTGCCAGAGAATGATGGATGACAGGAGCACTATGCTGCACATCCTGGAGGAGCCACTGATGAGGAGGGAAGGAGAGAGGATCCGAACTTTTCAAAACTGGCCAGCAGATGCTCCTGTGACATCTGGAGAGCTGGCCAAAGCGGGCTTCTTTTTTCTTGGATCTGGGGATAAAGTCCAGTGTTTCTGCTGTGGAGGGATTTTAAGATGTTGGGTACATGGGGACAACCCAGCAGATGAGCACAAGAGGCATTTTCCCACTTGTGGTTTCATCCAGGGAAGAGCTGTGGGAAATATTCCGATTCAAGCAGGATCCTCTGACTCTGTGGATGGCCAGCTGCTGAGCCAGATCCAAAGGATGACCATGGATGATCAGGGGACAGCTGGACAAGCTGTCTACCCAGAGATGGACGCGGAGGACACCCGCCTCACCACTTTCCACAACTGGCCCACTGAGGCCTCAGTCCAGCCAGATGTTCTCGCCAGAGCTGGATTTTTCTACACAGGTGCTGCCTTTCTCACATGTGAATCTGAATCATTTTCATCTTTTGATACATTTGAGGATATTTCGGTGAAACATTCAGCGCTGACCCAGTCACTGCTAGAGTGACCTCTTTGTGAGGGTTCAGGGTACAATTGTGCTGCTGACTCATGATGTTGTGAACAGAATGACCTGGACAAAGCTAGGGCTGCTAAAGGAGTGTGGAGCACCAGCTTCAGGAAACACAGAGATTATGTGAACAATATAATGAAAAGCAAGACAAAAACATAGACTAAGTAGGAAAACACTCAGAGGGCGCAGACCTCCGCCAAGCATACTGTGATTGTCACGCAACACTTTAGTCCTACTTTAATGTTATACTCCCTTTCAGCAGACTGTCTGCTACAATTTGGTGTTCGTTGCAGGTTTGTATGATAGTTTGATACCTGAAAGTGTTGAAAATTATGATGACCCAGTACATATTTCATATTCTGGATCTTAGTATCCAGAATATTGCCAGGATCTGGATCGTACTTTTACATCTGTCAGAAATTATCGTGGCTTTGCCTTGTTTTGTTTTGCAAAGCAATCCAACCATTTACCATGGAGTTATATACACATATGGTGAAAGCGTCCCTATATCACAATGATAATGGTGATTTGGATCACCTCCAGAATTCAATCACTTCTTCCTTATCCCATTTTGAACATTTTCTGAAAATTTCATCAAGATCCTTTCGTTAGTTTCTGAGTTACGTTGTTCACAGACAAACAAACAAACTCTCCCAAAAACATAACCTCCAAAACAAAAAAGACTCAGGTCAGCAGCGAAAAGACTTTTCAGGGTGAAGAAGTCTGTTTTTAAACAAGATTGGTCTCCATAATTAGCATCCAAAACGGACTATTTCTATATCTCTGATTATCTGTGACTGTTACAGGGTGGTTGTCGGAGGAAACAAATTACCACAAGCTCAAAAACAACAACCTGTCTCTAAAATGTTTCAAAGAGTCAAAGTGAGAGGTACGGCTGTTAAAAGACAGGAGGATGAGACTTTTTGTTAGAAAACATGACCTACACATGTAGAGGGGGAGAAAAACAAAGAGACAAGGTGATGCTTTGTCCACAGGGGAAAACAAAACCAACACAAACCAAGACCCCCTCACAAAGAGCTTTGTGTTTGTGTTGGAGTCCATGTAAAAGATGAACTTTACATCCTGTTTCCCAAAAGTTTCTCTTCCTCCCATGATCATTTGTGATGTCGTTGTGAAGCAAATGTACTTTGTTGTCTCACAGTGGCGCTCTATATTCTCACAGGTCACGGTGACAACGTCAAGTGCTTCTACTGTGATGGAGGGCTGAGGAACTGGGAGCCGGGGGACGACCCCTGGCAGGAGCATGCCAAGTGGTTTCCACGGTAGGCATGGATGAAGACATGACAATATGTGTCGTTATATTGTGTGTTCCGTGTAAACCAGCATCTTTCTGTTTCCCAGATGTGAGTTCTTGATCCAGTCAAGAGGGCAGGAGTACATCAGCAACATACAGGATGCGCACTTCCACCTGGGTGAGACTGTGGTGAGAGCCTTTTATTCCTCTTCTTTGCTAAGAATGATGGTTCTGAAACTTTGTTGCACGTAAAACTGTTCATGACTTTCACTGTGGATATGTGATTTCAGGGTGGATCACAGGGCACCATGGGCAGAGACATTGGATCCAGAAATGGTAAGTCATACAGAAGTGAAACAAGGCGATGAAAATACATCTACCACCAAGCAGACAACATAACAAGATATCAGTCTGCTTTAATCTTGATATTTCTCTGGTTTATTCAGCAATGCAGGAGAACTGACTCCCACTCTTTACGTTTACACATCAGATGAAAGACTGAGAATGAGAAAACAAACGCTGCAGCCTGTTGATTTAGTTATTCTAACATCACCCTGAGTTAAACGTTGTGGATAACAGCACTGAAGCTCTGAATGAAGTGGGTTTGATACTTTTCTTTGTGACTCTGCAGAAGATGAAACATCAGCATGCTTCATCTAATCTGATGTTTGCTATAAGGATAAATTAATTCACCTGCTCGAGCTTTCATTGAACTCATGAAAAAGCAAGTATTCCATACTATGAAGGAAGATGAGCAGAAGTGGTGAGGTTTGAAATGATAATGTGCTGGCTAACAAAGGAAAGCTTTGTCATTAATGTCTCCATTTGTTAAATAGTGTGTTTTTTTCTCTTTAATCTGCCTACGGGCATTCGTCTCTTCTCTCCCAGATATGGTGGGAGGTCTGGCAGCTTCCTCGGCCATGCTGTCTCCTGTGGTGCAGACGGTGCTGCAGATGGGCTTTGAAACCAGTCTGGTAGAGAGTCTGGTTCAGACTAAGTACCTCTTGACAGGCCAGCACTACACCTCTGTGTCTGACTTGGTCACTGACGTGCTGCAGGCGGAGCAGGAGGACAGACAGAGGGGCCCACAGAGCAGAGGCAACGTTGACATTTTCCACACTTGGGAGCCGTCAGTTTAGGGTTTTTATTTTCAGATTATTCAATTTATGGATTGCTTTTCTTTCTGTTTCCTTTAGAGTCTGGAACGCGGCAGGGTCCAAGTGCAGGAGATGTGACCCGAACAACCATCAGAGACAGAGGTCAGAGATCAACACCTTAATGCAAACACTCAGAGCTGCTGACATTTTGTCTTAAGTTTTCCTGCAGTGATCACACTTGACTAGGGTTGCAAAGGGTTGGGAAATTTCCTTGGGAATTTTAGCTCAGGTACACTGAAAGTTTTTAGGGTTTCGTTGTCGTCAGTTTAAAGGAATTTTCCTAAAAATTCCTGTGAAATTTTGGCTCAGAAACTGTTTTTTAAATTATTTTCAACTTGAATGAGGCTTTCAAAAATGAAAGCTACATAATTGAATGGCAATTCAACTGTGTACCATGAACCACATGTGCAAACAAATCCAAGCACATTTGATCATCATCAGTAACTATTTCACGAGCCAATAACATTTTATTGAGACCACATTTCTGGAGTTGGAGTCTAGAAGTCCTCTCAGGATAAATTTCGATGATTATTCTGATGTAAATATAACTGATGGAATGGTATAACTTTAAGTGATGGACACGTTAGTTAAATTAACAAAAAATCATCAGAATGTGTGTAATTTTTAGAGGCTAGCTACAACAAATATTCATACATATGTTTATGATAGAGTTCGGGAAATTATCTGAAAAATTCTTTTAAAATGTCATTTAAAAATATTGCATTTGAGACGTTTGCATGCATGCTGGCTTATAAAAAATGAACAAAATTTTAAATATTTATTAATATATATGACCAGGTAAATGCTGTCGGTGGAATATCCATCAAAAATTCCCTTTAATTTCCATTTTTTTAAAATTTATTTTTATATATTTATTTATTCAGATTCAAGTATTCATTTTTAAAATTTATTTATTTATATATTTTTTGTGAGTTTTCCACTTTTGCATTTGATGTTTGTTTTAAAAATTAGAGGTCTGTTTGTTGATGTGGAAAGGTTGTTAATTAAATATGCTATATGGCTGTACTGTATATTGGGAACCTGCTTTGATAAAAATATGTGGAAATAAAAAGAAGAAATCCAAAAATTCCCATGGAAAATTTCCAACTTAGAAAGATCATGGAACTTTGTCATCTTGTCACACAGCCGGCTTGTTTTGATGCCAGTGTGCTCATGGTTGTGTATGTGTGTATGTGTGTGTGGTTTTTCCACCAGTGAAGGACCCGAGCCCAGAGGAGCTCCTGAGGCAGCTGCAGGAGGAGAGGACATGCAAGGTGTGCATGGACAAACTGGTGTCCATTGTCTTCATCCCCTGTGGACATCTGGTGGTGTGTGGGGACTGCGCCGCCAGCCTGCGCCACTGCCCCATCTGCAGAGCTGTGATCAGAGGCAGCGTGCGAGCTTTCATGTCCTGAGAGAGAGGACAGTAGGAGACAGGTGTTGTTCAAGTGGCATCAAGCCCTCCTCTGGACTTTGTTTCCCCATGTACCAATAAAATGGAGCAAGATGACTGCCAATAGCTTGTTTTTGTTACTTTATCTTTCCAAAATGTGTATTTTTGTAGCTAGAGAATTTTATTGAATGATGCAAAAAATCAGTAAAAGATCACATTCTTTTTTATTAACAAACACCTATTTACATGAGCACGAAGCACAGTTCTGGATAAATAGCATTACACAATCAGGTCACATGGAGCTGGGGCAACACAAACACAAAAGAGAGGAGAAAAATGTGTTTTTTGTTTACTTTCTACACAAAGGAAGAAGTTATCTATAAACAGGTGGTTTTTTTTTAGTGGAACTAGCACACACGCACACACACACACAGGCACGCATACGCACACACACACAAAACCCTAACAATTTAACCAACTCCAGTCACCAGGCTTTAGGAAGAGGCTGTATTGCACTGAGAGGAAGACTAGTTTATACATGACATTTTTAGTAGCAATTTCTACTAATACTGATTATGATACAATATGAGGTGCTTTGTGTTTTTTTTAAATACAAACACACACACACCAGCAGGGCCTTCAAGGGTAGGTAAAATTTAAAGTATATTAAAAAACTGACAATAATGGTGTCTAAGTTATTGCATTTTGCAAACAGCTGTTTCTGTGGCAGTGAAGAACTTTGAATATCTCAAAAAGTAAGAATCATTTGATTACTTTTGGGGACAAACAGGAACAAAATGAGCAAAAAAGTATTTCAGACTTTTGATAGTGAAAAAAATGTTAAGACAATTTCAACTTGGACCTTCTTTTTGTGTTGTCTTAAAGATACAAAACAAAGACAGAGTCACAACACTGAAACAATCATGGCAAAGTGCTGAGTCATCCAGCATTATTAGCAAATAAACGATAAACAACGGTTAATTTTAGGTTGAAAAAAATGAAGTGTTTTTAATTCATGAAAAACTAAGGTGGCCTGATGGTGGAAAAAAAAATACAAAAAATATTTTTTTGTAGAAAAATTATGGAAGACGGAGAAGGTCCTTTGTTTAATCTGGGAGCTTTCTGAACTGACTAAAGAAGATCTAAACCTTCTCTTCTGAAATTCTGCATTTTAACAGTTTAATGCACTATGAACTGTGATTTTTTTTTTTAAACTATAATAGAGAGCAGGCTGGGACTTTTGGGGTATTTTTGACATTGACAGAGCTGTAAAACCTGCTACTTTGGTAAGATTCAGAGAAATAACTGAAGAGTTACGAGGTTTTTTTTTAAACTCATACATATTTTGGGGTAAATAATTTGTAAAAGGATAAAAACTGAAAAATGTGAAGTAATAATTTGAGAGTGGAAGGTTGCACAGCTCTGGATATTATTGTTCTTCAAGCAAAATTTGAAGGATGTTGCATTTCTCTTTCTTGAGATTTCTCCTTTAGCATAAACCTGGTTCTGAATCACCTCAAAGTGAGTGTGGTCAGTATTCCAAGTGTCTTTCCTCAGGAATTAAAGGTATTCATCTATAATTCATAATTTGAAGCCATCAAAGGGTATGAAACTTAAATTTCAGCAAGGACTTATTGAGTGTTGAACTGTCTAAAAAAATATAGTCAAAATGATCATGCGTTGCCTATTGAGCCACCTTAAGAAACAGAGGACCTGAATAAGCCTTACAACTTGTACATGAGCACTTTGAACACCAGAGGGCAGCGATGAGTCACACAAGCAGTAAGGCGACATGGACGTTCAGGTCTGACAGCTCTCACATAAACAATAAAAGTGCTACAAAATCAATCAGTAAAAGAGACATGACCTACATGTGTAAACTTTACCCCTAATACAGACGTGTTTTTTGTTGCTGAGTCATACATAAGAAATCTGAGGAAGCAACTTCCAGCTACTGTTTCACCACCTCACACACACACAGACATCAGTTTTTTTATGTTATACACATAATTACAATACAAACCCTGTAAAAAAAACATGCTATGAAACAATCACAAACTATCACCACTGAGGATCTAAACCGACAGGAGACACAGCTCAGGCTCAGCCATGCTACTTCTACACAGGAGACCAGGCCTGGACGACTCAACGCTGTTCTGTGCAGCGATAACAGGAAAAAGAAAACAAAACTTCTATCGCTTTCTTGAAGTTAAAAATACGCTGTGTCATCTTTTGCTTGTGAGTGTGTAATGATCACCTCTGTCAGCAGCGCGGCGTGTCAGTAGTTAGAGAAGAAGAGCCGCAGTGAATTCAAAGCTCCTCTTTTAACAAAAACATCTGACAGTTTACAGACGCACACTGACTCGGCTGTTGGTGAAAATAGTCACATGAATAAGACTCCAGAAATAAAAGTTAAGACTCACATGCTGCTCTTGGGTTTTGAAACACTTCTAATGCGCTCTTGCATTCATGATAGTTCACAAACTCTACATCTAAAATTCCTCCCCCTCTTCTTCTTTCATTATTTACATTTTCTATTTTTGATGCATTCCCCTGTAGGTTTGGTGCTTTTGTCCCTCCCCTCCATCATTTCCCCCTCTCTACCTCTCCACTCCCTGGCCTTATCCTGCCTTGCTCGTGTATTTATTCACACAGATCCTGGCCTAAAGTAAACAGGCAGCGCACAATGGCTCATTCCGCAGACTGCACTGTAATTCAGCCCTCCGGACAAGATCTGAGCCAAACCAGCAACAACATGCTAAATCACTGAGTCCTCTAAGACACGGCACCGCAGCCTGGGAATGCAGGGCAGTCCCTGATTACATCCACTATGTATTTATATACTGTACATGTTCTATACAGTCATGTTCTTGGGTCGACCAATCTGGGCTGGTCACAGCAGCGAGACCTCAGCAGAGAACTCAACACAAAGAAAATGATGGATACTTCCCTACTTACAAAATATGATCCTTTGTTTCCCTGTAATCCCCTCATTCCTGAACCCATTCTGGGAAACAATGAACCTTTACTGGAGTCAGGAGTGTGTTTTTCCAGGGCAGCACACCAGTAAATGACATGTTTAAAGGACTGAAATCAAGAGGAGGAGGAATGTCTGGCGTGCTCCCCCGTGCACCGGGATGTTTGTGTCAAAACAGCCATTTTGTCTCCGTGGGAACTTGCTGTGTCACCTCCCCGCTGGACGCTCTGTCTTCTATTTACGTAGACCTGCCGAGAACAGAGAGCAGAGAGAGTTGGAGGTTTGTCTGCACAATCCAGACACACATTTATACACACACACTCACTACAGTGGATAAATTTCTCCAGGATATAACTCCCCCTAGATTGGGAAGACGAAAACTTCCTCCCATTAGAGACGGAGCTGATTAAACTGTCAAGGAGCTAATAAAATATTCATGCCATGTTGGCAGAGAATTATAACAGAACTTCCTGGGCTTATTGTTATTAAGTCCTCAGCATCACCTAACAGATTAATCCCATTTTGAGACAGATCTCTGTTTGTTTTCCTCCATGTGGTTCCACCAGTAACAGCCCGCGGTGATTTGGAGCACACATGCACTTTAGACATGCACACAAACACAAAGTGAGCTATGAGCAGCTTTTATATTCTCCCTGAAGCTTTCTGACAGGATGTAGCATGTTGAAGAGAGAAGTTTACACTGAGTCAAACCTGCCAACCTACTTACATACAGAGCCTGACAGCTGAACTACGAACAGGCTGAGTTGTTTTTGGAACCACCTGGAAACTAATCAGAAACCAAAACCTCAAAAACAAGGCAGTAAAAATTAATTACACGGTAAAAAAAAAGCTTTTGTTTTGTTTAATGAGCGGTTCCAGGAAAAAAGTTGTGATAATAACAGTAAACAAAAAGATTTCCTCCAAATCAGTGAGTCTAGCCACAACTTTAAGTGAAATTGAATTAAAACTATGTTTGAATTACCTCATTTGAAAGGATTGTTTTGTTGTCTTAGATAAAGTCGTTCAGAGAAAACAACAGACAAGTTGAAAATAAGTTGGTTGTAAGAAGAAGACAGCGGTTTCTTGTCTCACAAAAGATTTGTATTGATCGACATGTTTGATGACAAAAACTTGGCAGATAGAGGCTCATACTGTTCAAACATCACAGGAAGTTTGATGCCTCAAAGGCCACTGACACTAAACTGACAGGTTGTTTATGGTATGAATGAAATGAGGATGGGATGATTATTGAAACAATATTTCTAAAAAGCTATTTTTTTAGTGAAAGATTGATTTCAGACACAATTTCTTTGTCCTTTTTATACAAAATCAAAAATGTTTCAGATTGGGTGCTGCAATGTTCAGGTAAGGCATCACAGAGAAAGGAGTTTTTGATTCTTTTTGGGAAGAAAAACGGAGATCTCTGAGTGCTGATGTAGCTGGGTTTCCACCAAGCAGTCCAGTTCGGTTCAGTACGGTTTGGCACGGTTTGGTATAGTTAAGCCTGATCCTGTTTGCATTTCCACAGCAAACTGTGCCCTCTTGTGGCAGCGCGACACAGTTTACCCCGCTAATAAATCCAACGAAGAAGAAAAACGCGACACAGTAAACAAAGATGGAAGGCATCCAGCATTTTGTCCGCTCTGTGATTGACATGTAGCTCTTTGATACAAAGTGCAATCAAACTTTGTTTCAGAGAAGGCTGTGTGCCGCTGTCACACGGTAAGTGACGATTCTTTTGACCAATGAAGGGTCTGCAGTGTGTTGCTCCACCTTCCAAGATCGGATCGGTTTATATGGCACCCATACAAAAGTGTCCTAAAAAGTGGGACGGCTTGTCTCGGTTTTTGGGGATCTGTTCCGGGATAAGTCAGGGGAAACGCCACAAAATGCGCGCAGTAATGAGACAAACCAAACGAGTCTGCTTGGTGGAAACACAGCTTAATATTTACCGGGGCACGGTGTTTTAGCACTTGAATCCAGGACTTGATGAAGGTCTTGTGACTCGTGCGATCACATGGACTCGGACTCTAGCTACATTAGGAGTCGAAGGACTCAGGCTCATTTATAAATGAATGCTTCATTCATTTTAACTGACTGTTTCTTGTGGTATAAGGTCCTAAAAGATCAGTTTTCCGGCTATGGCTGGTACGTGTATTTGTTTACTTGCATGCATGTCGCCCCAGGTTGTGTGTTCTGCTTTTAAAGATTTTACAGATAACACCAGTAAATGCAGAGCAATATGTTAGCTAGAAAAAAACATTGTGGGTGTTATTTGTTTTTTGTTTTTTTTTGATTACTCAGACTCGTCTCAGACTTGTACACTGAAGTCTTAAGACTCAACTCTCACTTGAGCTTTAGTGACTCGACAACAAAACTGCCAAAACAATGTTTACGATGTTCTCTTCTTTAATACTTTATTGCTCTATAACTGTATTGCAATGTGTACTGCAAGAAATTAAACCTAGGCAGGTGTTCATGTCTTAATTTTTAGTAAAAACTAGGAGTGGGAGAAAAAAATGCTGTATCGTAGTATCAGGTTTTTTTTGTTGCACAATTTTAAATCGTTTATTTTTTTTTGTTAAAATTTTTTTTAGTCTTCATTTTATTCTGTTTATTTGCTGGATTGAAAAAAAAGTTGGGATATCAGATGCCCTGAAGAAATCTTAAAAACTGATTCACATGTGATGTTCATGTATTGGGAAAATATGGCTCCAGCTATTGTCTGTTTAGATCATTATCATCATCGTTTAACTTTTTTACTTGGCCTGGTGGTAAAAAGTGAACAAAAAATTACAAAAATCAAGAATATCAAAGAATTTCAATTGGAATCAAATTGCCACCCCAAAAATCATAGAAAAATCGAATCAGGGGAAAAGCATATCGTCCCAGGTCTAATAAAAAACTGTCATATGAGACTAAATAAAAGACATGTTCACCTGACAAGTTGCTTGTCAAGTTTCTTGAGACAAAAGAAATGTCTCAGTTCAAGACACTTAACAATTAATGTTTCATTACCCATTGGAAAATTATTTTTGTTCATTTTAATCAATTCAGGCAGTATTTTTATCTCTGAAAATCTTGAAATCGTAACATTTTTTGGGCCTTTCTGGCGAATGTCACTCATATTAAGTCAAATAAGACATTTTATTTTTACTGAAAATGAGATGTTGACACTTGATTTTAGTTTTTGCTGTGTATTATATGCTACACAATGTGATCGTTGAAAGTGATGAAGTTGTGACACCTTGTGATGAAGCAGATTTCTGTTTGAAATCTGCTTCAAACACAGACCTGTAAACAAATTTTGTCTTTTAACTCTGTTTTCAGTGTCTTTGTGTGACTTTGGGTGTCTCCTGAACATTCTTTCAACAAAAGAGCGCTCGCTGGGTGTTGTGAAATGCAGATCACATGCAGGAACATGTACACATGTGATGGTGTGGCAGCACATTCATACTTACAGGTACATGGGCTTTAAGAGGAGATGAGTTTGTTTCTCATTGACATGGTAGAGTGGGAATGGGTCAAATCCACCAATAAAATCAACTGAAAACAAAAAAGGATGAAACACATAAACATGGAGTAAATCAAAGGACAGACAACAACAGAATATGCTGTGAGGGGGATAAAATGACAAAAAAACATGAGCTAAAATAAGATGTGAAATGGAAACAAAGATGCAGAGGGAAATGCAGGCGGTTGAGAAGTATCAGGCTCACAAAGATGAGAGAAAGTGTTTCAAAGTTTCAGCTTTGAAGAGAAAACAACAACAGAAGAAATAATAAATAAATAAAAAACATCTCTGCTGTAACTTTTTCGCTCTCTGTGTATCTGCCTGCAGCTGGAGGGAGAAAAACGCAGGAACAGGTGAAAGCTGGCCAGCTGTCAAAATAGCCAAAGCCTTTTTTTATCGCTTAGGAACAGAGGTGACCTTCCACACAGACAGAGCGCTCGGCTTTCTCCGTGTTTACTTTCTCACTTCAGAGTTCAGACTCTTCATGTGAGCAGAAGTGTCAAAGCAAAGTGAGAGGAAAGCTGGTGACCAAAGTGCTGCGTGTTTTTCTGAGAGGTTCAGACATTTTTTTTTTTGAGGTGAAGAGGGCTCTTGAGAAAACACAAAAGCTAAAGGGGAAAAGAGAAAGGGGAGGATGGGGCGTGCTGCGCTTGGCGGTCTGACTGACAGGGGGGCAGCGAGATTAGGCCTGAGGGGTGCATGTGAAAGAGGCCAATGTGTCCGGGTGCTCTCTGAAAACATCATGTGAGATGGAGATTGAAGCTGATTCAGTGGAAAAAGAGACTAAAAAACATTCAGGGAAGCCGGAAAAAGGAAAACTGGGCAGATCGGGAAGTTTAAAGAGCTGAGGGGGAAAAACAGACAGATGCCAGGCATGGAGGCTACTGTAAGGCCAGATCGGCTCCATCCTGATAAGAGGAGGCCAGGGTGGTCTGCACAACACTGATATGCAGACAGGATGAGGGAGGAGAGCCACAGGGTGTTTGTGTGTGTGTGTGTGTGTGTGTTTGACCCTGTCCTGGTGGATTCTCTATCCCATCTCTACACACACACACACACACACACCTCTTCCCTGATCTTTTCTGTTCCAGTGATTTTCTCATTAGAAGCAGGTGGGGACTACTCCCCCTCCCCTTTACCATGACAAACTGTGCACAGGAATACAGCCTGATGATAATGACAGCTGCCATTTTTAGACACACTGGCAGCTCTGGGGATAGCAGTGTCTGGTGGGTCGGCCCATCCGTCAGCCTGTCAATCCACACACTTCGGTTTCAGGGGGGAGAAATATCATGACAAATATTTGAAGGATTGATGAGGAAATGTGGCACAGATCTTCAGAGTCTCTGGAGGAGGACTTCTAATGACTTTAGTGGTTTTATCAAGCTCCAAAAATAGGTCAAAATTTCCATTTGTGAAAGGATATCTTTGAAACTTAATCGCTAGATTCCTTCCCTCCTTGTGCGTCTTATGCCTCTTGTGCCTCTTGTGCGGCGCTGAATGGAAAAGCAATTTCTGAGGCGGCTGCAGCGCATCTTCGGTCTCAAAGCTCTGAATCTGAGGCTCAACAGGTGACCCTGTGTGCTGCGAAGTGCTCTCACTCTAATGAAGACATCCTGCTTTTAAAAACATTCACTGCTGCACCTTATTAAACTCACACTCCTACACACAGTTCAGTCTATGTCAGCGTGTTAATTGCATCTCCATTTATAAAACCTTTTCCTCATTAATCTCTGCAAGCGTTGCTGACATCAGTCCCCTGTGCAACTCAAAGACAAATAAATGAACACAGAGCATTTAAGTAGAGGTGAGGTATATTCAATATATTTTTATTCCTAATTTATTCCTAAACTTCCCGCCACCGCCCACACAAAGAGGGAGAGGGCTGTTGTGCTCTGCACGTCAATCATCAAACTAACTACCACTGATTGTTGATCTGCAGACAGCACCATACTTTCCGCTGCATGCCTCGCTCTCACATGGCTGTGCAGTTGTTGACGACTTGTGATATACTAGCCTAACCTTGCAGAGTTTAAACTGTACCTTATTTTTGTTCTTTTTTTTCTAAGGGATTTCCCACGCTTCCCATTCCATTTTTAAATATCTCCTTATTCCTCTTTTGGCTGTAAATCCTGCAACCTGTTCGCTTCTGGTCTGGCTCCATTCGTTATGTCAGTTTGTTGCCGTGGTCAAGTTAATTACGACCTGGTTTGGACACAGTTTGTTTTATTTTGAAAGTCATTGGTTCTTTTAGATGGTTTCCGCAAACAACTTCCGGCCCCACCTGACCTGCTTTTTGTGAAATTGACGCGTAACAGCTCCGGCATTCTGCATAAAACTGCGATCTGCTGCACACAGGACAAAGTGATCTTCACATGAGCTATTACATTTTTTTTATGTTGAATATTTGAAAATCATTACCCTATTGTTGGGTCAGTTAGTTTAAAATCATTCATTCATTTATTCATTTTCTGAAACGCTTATCCTGTTCAGGGTCATGGGTGGCTGGAGGCTATCCCAGTTGTCATTGGGCCAGAGACGGGGTACACCCTGGACTGGTTGCCAGTCCAGGGTTAATTTTTACAGTGTGGTAGACTGATAAAGTAGTAGTCATAGTCATGTTTTGTGCAATATTAGATTTTGTATAAGTAACATTGGTTACACCAAGTGACATTTATCAGTTTCAACAACTGACCATGTCCTTCAACCAATAGTTTTTTTTGCAATATTAGTTAAAAGTTACTGTAGTTTAAGTGGCAACCTTGACACACTTTATATCTTAAAGTTAAAGGCTAAAATACAAGGGATCTGTCTGCAGTGCCTCTGTTACGTTAAATGGAGCAAATAGGTTTCATTCAAATCAATGTGTGAACTTGCACAGGATCCGTTCTGTTGCAGTACGTCTGCTTGGCTGGTCCGTCATGTTGCAGGTAATACACAGCCATCCTGTTTTTGATGGGCACGGAGCTGTGATGCAAAAATTCAGCGTAGGAAACATTGAACGGGACAGGTAGTCGTGACTGGAAGCTACCTAAAACTACCCAGTGACTTTCAAAATAAAACAGTCTGTGCCAAAATCAGTTTGTATTTAGCTTGACTACGATGATAAATGGACATAATGGCCCTCATTTATCAAAAGTGCGAACACCCAAAAAATGGGTGTACGTTCCTTTCCACTCACAGATCTGCATTTATCAATCTGAACGTGGGCGTCGGGTACGCTCAAATCCCACGCCAGGTCTGAGTTAGTGTACGCAAGTTTCATGTCAGTGGGCAGCGCGGTGCAGCGAGGGAAATTCGTCTGTGGAGGAGAATTATTAGATCATATGAGCGCAAAACATTTTCAGACAGAAAAACGGATGTTCTTAGATTAATATTTATATCGTTGAATTAGACACGACATCAAGACACACAAACACACTCCCATGTCCATTATAAAGTCTCTGCAGAGAACATTCAGACGACGCTGGATCAAACTTTTAGCCTGGATATTTTAAGGAAACTGTATTGATGACAGGATTTACTGTGAAGATGATTATTTCACTCCTCACAATATTATCATATAAACGTGAACTGTGTGTGAAAAAGTGACTATTTCATTACAAAAGACGTTCAGTTACACGGGATCACAAAGGGGATCGTTTCGTGGTACAAATAATCATAAAACTCCGGACTATCCATGCGTAATTCCACACGATCGACACACTTCAGCTCCGCTCCCTCCTCAGTCTGTGACAGGTTCAGGCTGGAGTCTGCAGCTTCTTTCAGAGCTTAAACACCTTTTAAAGCCAATTTTCCACGTTTCTGGACCTGAATGGAAACATTTAATAACATTGTGGCTTCTAATAGCCAAATATCACGTATTAATTAATCAATGTATGGACGAAGGCTGTGTGAATCAAATATTGAAAACTCAGCTGTATTTTAGTTTGTCACATCCACGCTGGTGAATCACTGCAGAGATTTCCTTGCAGGTGAGTATTTTCTACCTAGCTTTAATTGCCACTTTTTCCAGCTGCCAAACAACGTGGTGTCATTTCCTCTCCACCTCTGTTGAAATGGCGTTGTCGATTACCAGCATGGAGAAGTTCCCTTTTTCCCGTAATGCGTCCCTCCATGTCGTGAAATCCTAGGGTTCGGCCAGCTGAACCTTGAATATTAAGGGGTGTGTTATGTAAATTACAATTGTTTTCAGCTGTCGCATTTATCAACGGCCGATCAGGCGTACACCCTGATTGGCTATGCTACGCACGCTTCATAAATCACACACGAACGTTGCCGTAAGCTCATTTTTACACCCAGATCTGCGCCAATTCCCACACAAGATTGATAAATGAGGGCCAATGAGCGGAGCCAGACCAGGAGTCAACAGGTTTGAGGTTTTACAGCCCAACATGAATGAAGAGAGACTTATCAATGGAGTAATCAGCGCAGGAATTCCTCTGTCTCATGACTCCAGCAGTCTGTCAGTCATGCAACTTGTCGGACTGAACATGCAGCTGGTGTAAGTTCACAAACACAGTCAAGACGTAACGAAACAGAGTTGCACTGCAGACGTACTTCAGGCGTAAGTGTCTGAATGAAACACTGCATCTGACTTTTATTATTTCAAACATAATAAAAAAGGCAAGTTGTTTCAATCAAAAAGTTAACTGTGTAGAATATTGCAATATATCACAATATCATTGTATCCTGACCCAAATATCGAAATGCGTGTCGTATCGTGAGGTTCTTGCAAATATTCACCCCTACATTTAAGTATTAAATGCTGGTTGATATAATGTTGCAAAAGCCAAACTTTGGGAAGTTCGAGGCTTTCTACTTAAAAATATTCAGTTCAGACAGAGTCAGTGTTAAAGCTGCAAAGATGAAATGCTGTAAAGCTCAAACAGCCTTTTCATTTTGAAAAGACAGCCCAAGCGCTCCTCTAATGTTTGGCCTTTTCATGGTGGATGGTGCTTTTTCTAAAAAGATGATCGAAATACTAAGTGGAAAGTGAAAGCAAAGCTGAACGGTGTTTTAAGCGTGTCCTTTCTTTGAAACACATATTGTGTGTGTGATCCTGAAACGCTGAAAAAACGGTGAGCTCAATTTCTTCCAGGCAGAACAGACAAGCAGATTTTTACTTGTGTGGACACTTGCAGACATGAAAAGTATGTAGGTCAATACTTAAGGCATCAGTGTAGAAACCCCCAAACAAAAGAGGGAGTAACTTAAGATGATAATGTTTCAGTTCAAGCTGAAACTGGCTGAAATCAGGAGACAAAACTTAAAGTCAATCTGCAGTTTACTGATGCATTTTCTTTCATGTGTGTGTTTGTGTGGACAGTGAAATGAAACAGGCACAGAGATAAAAGGAGAAAAGCCAGGAGGAGAAGACAGGGTGGGAATAAAAGGGCACAGTGTGAGGAAGATGGAGGAAAACAAGGAGAGACAGGGCAGAGACAAAGAGGGAGAGATAAAGGGCAGACAGTTCAAGACTTCAGAGCCTTGACAAGCTGCAAGTGGTGAGTTACAATACATCACTACAGTCCCTTTCTCTCCCTCGCAGACACACACACGCTCCAGATGTAAGCGAGCTCTTCAGACTTGGCTCCACTCTGCAGCACTGCATCTCTGTCCTCACACACCATTACACAGCTATCATTGCTTTCTGGGCTGCTGGGTTAGTTCAGCTGTTTTAACGCTCGGTTATTTTGCATATGAAAACTTCAGATGTGTTTGACTGAGAGGATATTGAAAGTTAATCATCCGTTCAAAGTAGAGAAGGGTTTTCAGGTAAGACTACACCAGGAGACCCTGGAAAGTTTGCGAAATAATATCACATTCAAGACACAGAAAATGCAAATATCTACTTCTTGGACATCAGTTTTGTGTCAGAGAAATTGCAAATTTCTCATTTCTCATTCACCAAAAGCAGCCTGTTTTTCTGTTCTCTGTCATTTATATTCATGTGCGCACTGACCCAGTCATAATGTCCTTAATCTATAATTCATGTGATGAAAAACACAAAGCTTTTATCTCTTTCTTGTCACTTTGTGTAAAGTTATGACCAAATTTACACAAAATAAAGCCTCATGTTCATTAAAAGGATTTCAGTTCAAGATGCAAGTCAACCAGGTCCAACATGAGCAGGGAAGAGAAAGAGCATTGACAGTCATCCAGTCTGTACAGTGTGGCTCTAACCAGGCAGCAGAAGTGAAAACACCTGTGCAGGTGATATTAGAATCCTTCACTTCATTAATATTATGTCCTGTTGAATTAGCCTCTTACAGTCCTACTTTGATTTGCACATGATTCATATTTGAATTGATTTTATGTCATTAAATAAATAAATATTGATTGATTGATTGATTAAGGGATAACGGCTGATTGACATTAAATAGGTTGGGTTGCCGGTGATTTATCTGCATGTGCTCCCTGATTTATTGGAGCACTTTCATGTTCCAATTGATTATTTTTTATCATTTTTCAAGTTTACCAATACCACTGCAGACAGTTTAATGTAAGTTAAAGGCGGTTTTCCAGTGTGTTTTATCCATCGTATCATGTTGTTTTGTGTAATATTGTATCATACAACACCGCATAATATTGTATGTTACCACATCATGTTCTAGAGCAGGGGTGGGCAATTAATTTTTACCAGGGGCCACATGAGGAACCTGAATTGTGTCAGAGGGCCACCAACTTTCTTCCATCGTAAAATGCTCTAAATTAAATATTTTCAGTAGCTGGAACTGATTATCAGAATAATAAAGCACTCTGTAAATGTTTATATTAAGTTATGTAAAATTGTGGTGTATAGGTCAAGTAGAAAAAAAAAACAATTCTTGAATCCTAAAATGAAAGAGAAAATGTCTTAAGTTTTCGTCTTTGTCAATATGTGTCATACATGAACTCACTTTTACCGATCGAGAGTGCTGGCAGACTGCCAACACTCCTGAACATGGAGGGAATCTCCCATTTTTTTAAACTCTTTCTCCCGCTGTTCTCCCGGCTTGTGATTTCTCCTGATAGTCCCCAAAATTTAAGTATGCTTCTGCGAGCTCTAATATTTTACTAAGTCAAATCAAGTCCCGTACTTGGGCGTTATATCGAAAACTCAAAAACCATCCACCCCCTCTCTCTTAGTTGGTTTGATCCAGAGACGCTGCAGGACACCTCAGAGACGGAGACAGATAACGGTGCAGCACTTATTGATGAAGAGTTGATCAGAGCCTTAGCTGTTTCCTTTCTTTCTTTTTTGGAGTTGACATGACATGTCGTGAGTTAAACTAACGTAGCTCTGCTCTGCATCCTCTCCAATCAGGAAAGTTTAGAGCAGCGTGAATTTTATAGTGAGGAGGCTGACTCTAAAATAGTGAAACGCGTATGGTAAAGTTCTGTCCGTCTCTGGTGTGTGATGCGCATACGCGCTGCGCGTGTATGCGACGGCACTCTGTCTTCAGAACAGTAGAGAGTTCAGGAGGAGGAGACAGACTGTGCCAATGAAGGAGAGGGAGAATTCAATCCACAATGTCTTGTTCAGTGCCTGTGATAGATGGAGTATTAAGGCATATGCACCCGCACGAGTTTTATGTTTTTGTTTATGATTGGCGTCACGCGGGCCGGACAGGGACGTACAAAGGGCCGGATGTGGCCCGCGGGCCGTAGTTTGCCCAGGTCTGTTCTAGAGTGAGTTAACAACATCATAGCACCACGTAATAAATTTTATCATAATGTCACTTAAGCCAACTTATTTTCTTGACATATATCTCTTATCTAATGCAAAGTAAGAGCGTAACTTAACACAGCACATCTTGGCCCAACGTAATGTAACATTGTGACTAGGGGTGCACCAATCACAATTTTCTGGCCGATCACTGGTCTTTAAAAAGCCTGGCTGGCCAATACTGATTTGGCCCAATACCGATTTTTATTTTGTATAACTGACAGCATATACCTTCAATTTTCCAATCTTATCTAATTGAAAATCATTGTACAATACCTGTGAAACAATAAAATCTTTATGTTTTGACTTAAACAACCAATAAAGTGTCCTGAGTTTTAGGTCTCAGAGTAAAAAGCAACAATGGCTGGCTGTCAGACCTTCCCAGAGGTATATAAGATCAGTTTCATATGCAAGGATGGGCCGATCACCGATCTCCCAAAATTAAGGAAATTGACACCAATTGATCGGTGCATGTCTAATTGTGACTTAATGCAATCTATCCAAAAGCAACGTCACCAAACGCAAAGCAACGTTACACAACATTTTTATTCCTCGGCTTTTAACTACAGTGAGGCTTAGTTTCTTTGTCTAACTTCATTGCTTAAAATTGTTGTCAATGTGTTCTCTTTCATGTGTGTCTGTTTTTCTTATCAGTTTTTATCTTTCTATTTTAGCTATCTGTACAGCACTTTGTTTACAGTTGTGTTTTTTTTAAAGTGCTTTATAAATAAAGTTAGTTGGTTAGTTGGATGTAACGCAACATAACGTAATGTAACGCACCCTAACATAACATAACGTGCCATTTCGCATGGTTTCACATTATGTTTTAACCATCTTATCTTGCTGTCATGTCGTATAACAGTAATGCACTGCACTGTATTATAAGTTAGGGTATTACATTATGGTGAGTCTTGTTTTATAATTTTGTACCGTACTGTCTGTATTGTATATAATAGTATCGTACCATATTGAGTCATAATGTATCTTGTTGTATTGTTTTTGGGAGCGATGGTCTGTTTGTTTGTCTGAGAACAACATGACTCAAAAAGTAACAACTGGATCTTGATCAAATTTTCAGGAAATGTTCAAAATTGGATAAGAAAGAAGTGATTAAATGTTGGAGGTGATCCGGATCACCGTCTGGATCCAGGATTTTTTTTAAAGTATTCTTTATCATTGTGAGATAGGGCCGTTTTCACCATATGTGTATATAACTACATGATAAATGGTCGGATTGCTTTGCAAAACAATACAAGACAAGTTTCTGACAGATGTAAAAGTACGATCCAGATCCTGGCAATATTCTGGATGCTAAGATCAGGAATATGAAATATGTCCTGGGTCATCATAATTTTCAACACTGTCAGGTAACAAATTATTGTACAAACCTGCAGCTAACACCAAATTGTAGCAGACAGTCTGCTGAAAGGGAGTATAACATTAAAGTAGGACTACAGTGTTGTGTGACAATCACAATATGCTTGGCGGAGGTCTGTGCTCTCTGAGTGCTTTTCTAGTTTAGAAATGCATCATGTGGTGTTGTATCATAAATAATTTAGCCTCTTGTTACAATGAATCAAAACTATTGCTGCAGTTTAGTACAGTATAGCATGATATAATGCATCATATCATTCGGTAGGCTCTAAAAATATGAGGTAACATGTCAATTATTGAACGCAGCCTATAAAGCAGGACAGCCTTCTCCAAATCTGTCTTTAAAAGCACATAATGAAAAATGCAGCTGCTCAATTGAGACGCAGTCGGTGTGACAGTGAGCCAGCATGCACCGCAAGGGGACCCTAAGCAGCTAAATGGATTTCAGCCACCATTCATTCCATTATTCACACCTGTGCTCTTCATGCAGCTGCATCTCCCAAAAAAGACTTCTTCACACTGTACTAGTCTGACATCATTTCAAACAGCACTTTAACATGAGAACACATGTCAGGTGTGAGTTTTTGACCTTCTCCTGTCTTTTCTTACAACCTGGGGACACAGTGCCACCCAGACACCCATCCAGCCCTCTGGTTCCTGTGTCTGCGGCGGAGGATTTTCTGGGGATGTGACTCAGCACAGAGGGGCGGCAGCATAATTAGCAGACATGCTAAAGCGAGCTTATCCCGGCACTAGGCTTCTAACTCCATGACCTACTTTACAAAGAGGATTTTCCCCACCACTCACTCTGTCGGTGTGTCTGCTCGCCACCGATAACTGTGGAACAAATTTACACACATCCAAGTGTACACAAACGCACACACACTACTACACAGAAACACAAATACAGGAGGTTTATGGGTAGAGGAGCGCATGTACATATACAGAGTGGTACACTTGAGTGACAGAGGGATGAGGGAGGGAGATCTCAGACACACACACACACACATGCACACACACACACACACACACACACACACACACACACACACACACACACACACACACACACACACACACACACACACACACACACACACACACACACAAAGCCTGAGAGCCATGTCCAACCCTGAGCTGATAGTATATGATGCTTGTTATTCTGACCATTTTGTCTTCTTTGCTTCTTGCATCTTTCATTCCATTTTTCTTCATGTAAGATTGAGCACACGAGTAAGAGTGTTCTGTCTTATCTCCTTATTTGTAAAGAAACCCATCTTGTCTTGTGTTATTTGCTATTAAATTTTTTGCACAATCTTCTTTTTTCCCTCCTCACCAAACACAGCCTTTTGCTCCCCTCATAGTTTCCTTTTTTCCCATCTTTCTGCCTCCCCTGAGGATTCATCTCATCTTTCTTCTCTTAGCGAGGTGCAATCAGCTGTGGAAATTATTGACCTGCATGGCGCTTAATGAGCCCAATGCAATGAGTGACCAGAGACCTCTAACTTTTTACAAGCACACCCCATTAAAAGCGGAGCTGGGAGAGGGGACAGAAAGATTTCTTGAACACACAGAAATTGGATTCTGATACATGATTATTCCATCTATGTGAAGAAATGGGAACAGAAATAAAGGCTGTGAGAGCAGAGGAAAAAGTTCTGGGTGGGAGGAGAGATGCTGAGGCAGCCAGGGAGCCTGATTCAGAAACTGCCTTTAATCTACACATCAAATGGGAGCGGGAAATGAGAGCAGCAAAAAGCCTTGGCTGGTTTTTGTGTTGCTACTTGTGTGTGTGTGTGTGTGTGTTCCTATGCACCTGTGTCTTCATGACCACAGACACGTGTATGTGTGTGTGTGAAGGCAAAGGGCTGATTATAATAACAAAGAGGAAGCCGTTGGAAGGGATGTAGCAGCGCTTTTTCCCCCTGCACAGCATGGATCAGAAAACAACCACAACATAATTAAAACCAATAAAAAATAACACCATGTCCTGCTTTCACACCAAATTTTCTTTAATCAAGCTCTCAATACGGATCTCTCTTGGGATTTCTGAGAGGAAACTGCTTATTAAGTGATGCTGCCAGAACTCAGAGTGGTCACATGACATGGGTGGCGATTGTGACCACTCACAGCCAGTGAATCTCTGGTATGTGATCAGCTTTGGCTTCTATAGCAGGAACACCCACGGAAACCACATCACCTGAATTATAAGAGGGTTCTGTTCAAAATGGAATTAGTGCATGTAGTGCTTTGTTAACTACTGTGTTTTCATATCGAATTAGAGTCTCGGTTCAGTACAAAAGGGACTGAAATGATTGCACCTTGGTTCCATAATTAGCATTTTAACAAGCACATACAGCGTGTATGAATGCCTGAGAAACTTCCTTTAATCTTAGCTAATCCTCACAGACAGAGCCTGTTCATTAAGCTTGAATTTACAAGGCCAAATTGTATAAAAGCCGAATGGGCCATATTCGCTAAGTGGCCATTTATGTTCATATGTAAAGCTCAGGGTGGGAAACAAAAATGCTGCAGTATTGTCATACTCCTCGTTTGAGAATAACTGACAATAATATCTCTTGCAGTTCCCTTTGAGTCATCAATGTTTGACAGTCATCAAAAACCTGAGAGAGAAGATCAACATTTTCAGACGAGAGCCAATGCTAGCATTTATCCGCTTGTTAGCTTGAACCACAGTCAGAAAGGAAGTGGATGAATTTTTCATTAACATTTATCTGTCTCACTCATTAAAGTATAGAGGACATAATCCTACAAATTGTCATACGAACCTGATAATTTTCTTCTTGCTAATAAAGTTTTAGCCTCCCTGCTAATGTTATGCTAGCAGCAAATATTTTTCTAATCTTATTTATCCTCACAGAGGGAGCTTGTTCATTGAGCTTGAATTTACAATGCTAAAGTGGGATAGGCATGTTGCTAAGTGGCTCTTATGTTGGGAACCTAAAACGCTATAATTATGTTATGTTCGTGCATTCTGTTTTTTTAATATCTATTGTATCTCCTCATCATTAATCAAAAACTATAAGAAAGCTAGCTAAACTTTACAGTCATAGTTTTATGTCTTACATTTGACAATGAGACTTTATTCCACATTTAAAAACATACTTCCTAACTTGTAGCCTGAAATCAGATAAAAGCAATGATTAGCATTTTGCCGCTTGTTAGCTAGAACCACAGCTAGACGTGAAAAGAAAAGAATCATTTTTGAAAACTTGGCTGTCAAATAGTCATACTAGATGGGTGATTTTCTTTCCGCTAATACAATATTAGCCCCCTAGCTAATGTTATGCTAGCAGCTGAAGGCTAATGCTAGCTGTTATTCAACATTAGCAAATAGGTTGTTTGAATAGACTTGTGACAACTTGAATTATGGCTTTCTGTTAAAGTGAAAATGCTGACACCAGCTACAGACAATTGACAGATAATAGCACCTTTCAGCTACTAAACAGCATGTTAGCTTATGCACCACAGCACATTCACTGGTGGTATTCAACACACTGCAATTTAAAAAATATGACAAATTCAAACCATGTAAGCTCAAAAATTCCTTCTTAGCTAAAATGTTATCCTCATAGTTTTTGTAATGTAAGCTGACAAGTTGTCAAAGCTGCTGTTATTAGACATTAAAAGTAGCAAAATAGGTTGTTTAACAAGCTCATTTTGAAAGACATTGACTTCCTTCACATTTTAGCAATCTAGAAATGCCAATGAGTAAAAAACCCTGATTTTACGAATCAAAATCAAGAACAAAGCAGTGAAAAATTATGTCTGTATTTGAGTCTCCCACCCTTTATGCAATCTCTGATTTAATGACCACCTTGAGAACATGGTAAATTCTCACACATGTGAACATTGCAGTGCATGCTAGAGAGTTACGACACTGCCAATCAGATATTTATGACTCCCACTGACCCCTTAGATCAAATGCTTCCTGCCCTTTGGTTGGCCAACCCCGAGCACGACCTCTGAACTGCAGCTTATGAGGTCACAGCAGCTGAGTCATTTATCAAAAGTCTGTCCCTCTTCTCTTATGACTCATTTCACAGTCCCCCTTCAAGTTTTCTCACACTCTCAAATCGTTCTCTGTCTGCCTTTTAAAAGGATTAACTTTCAAGGCTAACTCCTGCCCTCGTCTGACTCTGTGTCAAAGGTTTAACTGTAGCTATTAAACAGTAGCTAATGGACTGAGATTTAACACAAAGGAGCTACTCCAGAAAAAGGAGGCACATGAACTTTGTGGGAAAGTGCGTCTTATAGCATAGAAGAAAGTGGGGAAGGTTCAGGTTTTCTGCTCAAAACAAATACACGGACACACACAGACACACACACTCTCTCCAGCCAAGAAACAGACAGCTGGAGCAACAAACTGAGAGAGGAGAGTGAAAGCCAGAGTACATTAAAGGAGGCAAACAACAGGTTTACAACAACACTGAGGAGGGACACACAGATGAGAGGAGGAGGGGAGACGAAGCAATGGGTGTGTGTTAAGAGAAAGGAAAGAATGGGCTGAAGGAGGTCTGTAGAGAGAGACCACATGGCTCCTTTGGTTCAGGAGGGAGAGTGAGGGGACCCAGCTGGTGAGGGGGAGGAGAGCAGAGGGGGGACAAGGGAAAGCTGGGGTAATGAAAGTGAGGGGTGGGAGATGAAAAGAGGGAGATGAAGTAAGACGTAGCACTGTTTTCTCAAACCTGGGAGAGTTTCCATCTGTGTGAAAGGCTCAGAGTGAGCTTCATTGATAGTTTGAGTGTGTTTTTTTTTTCTTTGTGTTTGTGTATAAGGGTGAGGTTAAATGACTCACAGCTGTCCTCCTCTTCAGTGATAGCGCTGACAACATAACAGGCGTACACGAAGCCCAGGAGCTGTGAACACACAAGCAAACAGGAGAGGTTAGACTCCACAGAGCCATCAGCGTGGGGTTTGATAAACAGCTGTGTGTTCGCTTTGATGGAGAGACAGATCAGAGAACATCTGGAAAAGAGCCACCAGCTTGATATCTGGATGCTAGTGGCTGAGACACTGGAAAAAAACATGGAAAGGTGGAAAGATTGGCTTTTAAATGAACTAAATCTGCTTCCAACAAACCAAACCCAACAACTCAAAATGTGGATATTTGCTTTCGGAATGTGAATTTCTGCAGGTTTTTCTGTTTTGTTATCCAATCTATCAAAATGCATGTTTGTTTGTTTTTTTTTTTTTTAAAGAAGATCTTAAATGAGCAGTTTTTCCAATTTGCTACAAGGTAAACATATAATCATTCACCAGTCGATAAAAAAAGCAGTCGTTAAAGCAGTTATGATCCATTTACATATTTTTACAAAATCATGGATGAAACAAGTAAAACTAGTCAGAATCAACATTCCACTCATAAGACACATTTGCACACTTTGAATGATCATTATTCTTAAATGGTTTACACAGTTGAAAAATTCCAGTGGTTTGTGAAAGCAGAAATGTTGCTCTATCAGCTCATATGTGGTTATTACGGTAATTACACTACAGCATTTATTGTAGCCCACAAATACACACAAAATCCAGTGTAGGTGGATAAAATGAAAACAGAAAAACGGAGCAGAGTCTGTCCAAAAATGCCTAAAAGAAGATCCAGGGTTATAAAACCTAAATAAAAAAAAGGTGTTATTGTATATCAGTGCTGGGACGATATGCTATTCTCACGATTCGATTCTTTTATGATTTTTGGGGTGGTGATTCGATTGACATTGCGATTATTCAATAGTTACGGTTTTTGCAACTTTTAGTTTCCTTCTTTAACACCAGACTATGTGAAAAAGTTAAATGATGATAATGTCCACAGACTATATCAGGAGCCATATTTTCCCATAAAATGCACATCACACGAGTCAAAGAGAAACATTTCACCCTCTGCAGAAGAAAAGTAACGTTTTCCAATCCAGTTTATAGGGATGGGTATCTTTCACATTTGAAAAGATACGGTACTGATGGCTGGTACAAGGCAATCGGTATCGGTACTCAATGGCACCAATTTTTGGTACTTTTTTTGTGTTTATGTAGTAACAAAATATCAATTTGATTAAAAATAAAATAAAATATAGCTTTTTAAAAATGAATTTAACATATTTATTTTTCAATATATAACCTTGTAATGCTGTGTTTATGTCCAGCATGAAAAATCACCAACTCTTCAACTCCCTCACAGTCACAAGGATGTGTTCAGGTACCTAAACATGGTACCTATTGATTTTATGTGAATCGGTACCCGGTACTTTTGATAGAATTCAGTCAGTTTCTATAAAAATACTTAATTTGGTACCCATCCCTTCCTGTTTATAAACAAAGACTGAAATGAAGAATTTTAATTAAAAAAATGAATTTTTGACAAAGAATCCTGATTTTGATACTGTAAAACAAAAAATTTCCATAGATCATATTTTTTTATATTTTATTTTTTCTCCCACCCCTATTGTGAATGTAGAAACCTTTATTATGTGGTGATTTTTTAGAACAGTGTACCAAGTCTTATTTGACTTCTTGTGTATGCCAGTTGAAAATTTCTCTGCAATACTTTCAGTTTTTTTTAATGATGGGGAGCAGCCATCCTCAAGTAGTTTGTGTGTGCTAGGAGACAGTGAGGCCTGAAGGATACTAGAAGTTCTGGTAATGCTGTTAGAAACCTTTTTTTAAATTACAAAACAAGAGACAAAGATAAATGTTATTTATATGCTTTATGCTGCTTACATTTTAAGTTGATCCTGTAGTATTTATTTATGTTTCATTGCAGTGTTCACTAAACCTCATTAGTCCATTTTTGTGTTTTCTTCATTTCAAACTGTTTTACTCTCATTAACATGCGATAAATTGTAAATAACTCCCATATTTTAGTTATGAGAATTTCAGAAAAATGGGACAAGGGACTTGCTTATAGGACATCTTCTGACAATCCAAGAACACACTATGAGGCTCAGGTGTTAGGGGTTAAAAAAGGTGTAATATTGGACTTCTATATGTCAGGTGTTCCGAAGTAGCAAAGATGCTGACTGTAAGCTGAAAAGTTAGTCTCATCAACTATAAAAGTTTCCACACCCCTCTTCTCATAAGTACTGGCTGCACTGTTGGGCGGTGATGTTTCCCGAATTGACAAGATTCCTGGAGTGCACATATAGTGTCTCATACACACAGAGAAGAGCACACCACTAACAGAATGAACACACAAGTGACACCCAGTACTGAGAATAGACCGTGGAAGAGGCAGATGGCTGTCATCAACTCACACAGACACTGAGAGACAGTGTCTCTCTCCACCCAGCCACCCATCCATCCATGAGCTGGCACTTCGCCATGCCAATTAAAGCAGCGACAGGCCCCGCTGCCCTCCTCACACACTGGATATAAAAAAAACACACAACCCAAAGGGGAACTCGTAGTGTGTGATGGTCACGATTTCTACAATATACACTCAACCTGTAACTGAACTCTTGGCTCATGCAACCAAAGCAACAGAGAGAACCTGCTGTGTGCAGGTTTTTTTTATTTAGGTTTTGTTGTATTTTTATGTGTAATATGTATATTCCAGCTCACATATGGTCCTCCAGATGTAGATCAAATGTTGTATTCATAAAGGAAACCCAGGTGTCTAGTAGAAAAGGATATAACTGAGTCTGTGAGGGCTAGATGAGACACAAAACCCTTTTTTTTTGCTTTGTTCTGGTTCAGATTTTCTCTCTCCAGTATTTAATTGCCGGCCTCGCCCTGTCCATTATGGTGGCGATGAAATGGAGGTGAATTAGCATATGTAAAAAGCCAGTGTCAAACACAAGGTGGTGTTAACAGCAGGGGGCACATGCTGCTTGCAACTACAGTGTGTGCATGTGTCAATATTGAAGTATAAGGGCAGGTTTTGTCTGATATTCACCTGAGAAGGAGTTAAACATGTCACAGCAGAGGCAAAGATGATGCACTCAGGGAATCAATTCAGGATGGAGGAAGTCACTGAGGTGGTAAAAAGCACTCCCACCACCTGTGAGTTCTTCTGTGTGCGCCTCAGTTTGATCTTATACCGATTTGTCCTTCAGTTTCTTTTCTGTGGCATCAGAAAATTCACTGTGTTGAACAAAGAGTTAAGAAGTGAGCACTTGCTGGCCCTCTTGCTTCAGGCATGCTGCCCTGAGCCAATATAGGTCAGTGTCCTCAATAAGAAGTGGCAGTCCTACTTATATACATCCTTGCATATTAAATGCTCTTAAATCACGTTCATTAATCCTCACACACACACTTATACACACCCAGTCACCCTGCTTTCTTTTCTGACTTCCCCCTGTCACTTCAAGAGTTCAGGGATCATTTCAGAGACTAGTGTCAAATTAATTAAGCTCATAAAGCCCCGCCTGTCCTCCGAGGCTTGATCTCAGACTGTCTGTGAGGACGTGCCACACTTAAGCGAACTCATTTGGCTGCCAGTCATTTTTTTCTCTTGCACTCTGCACTTTTCTCACTTTCTTTTCTACATGACCATTTTTTTTGCCAGTCTCCTAGTATGTGCCGCCCTACTCGCTTTCTGCTGGTTGTCTTCTTCTTCAGACTGTTGCGCAGTAAACAATAATCCAGAAAACCGACAGGAGGAAGCAGAAAGGAAGGAAGCCATGCACAAAAAGTCCAGAGCTGGATGCAGGAAAAACATCAAAAGCAACGCTGTGCTCCACTGGGCCTTCATTTACTATTTACTCTGATGTAGAGGAAACTAAAAGGGGCTATTTGTGATAGTTCAGCATTATCTGCACTTTTTTTTCCTCTCTCAGATAATGAGCATGTGCAGAAGTTCAAGGCTCAGCGTGTTTGTGTGTGTGTGTGTGAAGGAGGCCAGCTGCAGAGCTAGGAAAGAAGGTTACTTGAATTTGCATAGGCTAATGAAGGTCAGGTTAATACTGAATGTGTCGGTCCAAAAAGACACACAAACACCTTTGACAAAGCGCACTCACTCACAAGCAGCAGTCCATTAAACATGACTTCCTCTCATGATTAAAGGCTAGCATCACCCTCAGATGGTTTTTGGGATGATTATCTAAAGAACAATGAGTTAAAACACCTACATCCCAGAGGCCATTAAGTCTAATTTTGTTTCTGTTCAATCTTCAGTATAAAATCAACTAATCATTCATTGTTATCCTGATACTAGAAGATTTGTTACATGCATTTGAAGGTGACTAAACATCTCTCTGGTCAGAAACCAGATTTACTTGTTAATGAAATGAAGTTTTGATGTTTTTGTAATTGTTAAACCAGAATCCTGGCTACATGCTGTGCCTAAGGTTGTAGCATAGCCATTAGCCTCTAGCCAGAGACTGTAGCACCAGTTAATGGCTAGGGATGTCCTGATACAGGTTTTTTCATGATATGTTTTGCCGATACCGATCCGATATCTATCCAATACTTTTCTCTGATAAATCCAGTACTCAGTCAGATGATTCAGATGTATATGGCAAATCATTTATCATTAATAATTAATATTGCTGCTAGGCCCCAGCCCGTTGTGGCTGTCTGTTACACCTCCTTGTCTGTTTCTTGTAATTTTTTCATCTCTTTTTCATCATTTTTGCATTTGGAGTGGATCATTACTTTGTATGGTTCATTTGTTAGTCATGGACACCAAACTGGTTATTTTTGGTTATGTCTTCCGTGAAATCAGCTGTTAGCAGCCTTTAGCATGCCAGTGCTAACTGGTGCAAGGCCTGATGTCTTCCCACAAGGTGAGGAGAAGGAGGTGAGGACAACGTGCTGGTACTGAGCAAAGAAGTGACGACATGGACCTGTCTTTCCATCCATCGTTACTGGGAACTTAAGATCTATCTCAAATAAGATGGACGAGCTAGCCATGCTAACCCAGCAACAGAGGGAATACCAGAGGGCAGAGTAGCATCATGCTATGCACAGACATGGCTAACAGAGCTAACACCAGACACCAACGGCACATTGGAAGAACTTCACCAGCTGTGAGCAGACAGGATACAGGAGACAGAGACTGAACAGACTGCTAAAGAAGCTCAGTCCTGGACCCTGTGGAGGTGGAGGCTGGCTGAACTGGAGAATAATGGACAAGCTGTCATCATCTATCTTGTTACGAACCTTTTTGCACTTTCTATACACTTTTTAACTTTTGTTTTCTTGTTTGCTGCTGTAACTCCTCCTGAATTTCCCCTCAAGGATAAATAAAGTATTTCCTATTCTATCCTATCATATTTGTTGTATTAAAGTAAGCCCTGTTGGTCCCTCCTCTAGGAAAACTCACTTAACAAATATAGCAAGATCCTTTTTTACAATCATTGCTTTCCAAGGAGAAGTGGTCCCACACATCAGACATGTCTGCAACATGGTTAGATTTACAGCAGCTGTAAAGCGTGATGGTGCTGAAAACACATGAAAACTGTATCGGCCCTGATCACGTAATGAAATCTGATGCTATCTGATCCTCCAAAAAACTGCCATATTGGGTGCCGATACTGATCAGTGTATCAGATTGGGACATCCCCATTAATTACTACTGCCCATTAACTGTATATGAAACAGGCCCATCAATGAAGTAGATCTTGAGCTACAAGAACTTTTTTGCTCATGAGGAAATGCCAGATTTGAGTGAAGCCTGGACAAGATGTTAGTCTGTAATAAAGCCAACAGCAGTACGAAGAGATATTTCAAATTCTTCCATCTGGACAAAGTGGCGACTGACCCAACCAGACCGAAATTGTCCTTCATTGAGCCAATATGTACTAAATGTGCTCGTTTTATCTTCTTTTTTAAAATTTTGGTTGGTTGTTTGGATAAATCAAGCAATTAGAAACTTTGGCTCAGGGATTTTTTGGCTGGCTTTAAGAGTTTTAAAAAAAAAATTAGCTGCAAGTCGTGAAATTAGAGATTTCTTCATAATCCAATATCTGTTAGAGGTAATTCAACATCTCTGTATTTTCTTGTATCCATGTGATGTTAATGACACTACCTGTCCACCATGGTTCACACATGTGTGCAGTGACGGATAACTGAGTCGATTTACAAGCTAATTACCGCAGCATTGATTGGGGTTCAGTGTCAGGAGAAAATTTACTAAGTGTAGAATAATGAAAGGAATCTGTCGGCTAAAGGCAGAGGAAAAGCAGAAACTGAGAGGGAGAGGAGGAGTGGGGGTCCTGCAGGTGTCTTGTAGGTTAATTACACGGGACGCTCTGCCTGACAACATGGCATGGGCTTCTCTGCACAAAATTAGACGTGTGTTTGTGTGTGTGTGTGGGGCATCTGCATGTTTAATGACAAAACATGATGAGATAGGGACCGCGGAGACTGCATCCACCTGTGCTTTTCCAAACCCCCCTCTTTAGATGTGAGCACACACACACATCTATACAGCTTGCACAGCTCTACATGGAGCTGTTCAGTATCTTTGGTGCTGATTTGCATCCTCCGTGTCAAATTACAGCATGCTGATGTCCAAAAACCTGACACACACACACACACTGGAGACCACTCATACAGAAATTAAAGCCATGTGAAGACTAAAAAAACTGCTTGTTTCTTACAAACAGAGAGGTTTACAAGAAGGTTGGAATTTATGAAAGGGAATCAAAGCTCACTTGACAAGAAACAAACAAAACACATGGTGGAAAATGGGAAGTAGAGAAAAAAAAAAGTGGACACTTCCCAAGAAAGTATGTTTATAAAGAAGGTTTACTCTCTTAATATTCCAGTTTGACTTGGTATCCCCTTCCTCTTCATGCCCACCCTCAGATGTTTTTAACCAAACATTAGAGTAAAATTAATCTGAGAAAAATCCATTTCTCTGGAAAACATATTAACAATTAAAGCTCTTGGCGGAGACATCCTTTGAAGTGAATTGTCAGGGCGGTCATTTTTTCCCGATGTTCGGTGGGTAGCCTGACAGAGCAGTCAGTGGCCTGCTGCAGACTAATTCCCTCCTCTGGACTCGGGGCTTTTTCTTCTCCTCCTTATGCTCTTTTTTTTTTCTTTGGCAGGGACCAGCAGACTTAATAACTGCTCACAACGGCAGCATAAGTCTTTTAATCCAGGGATCTTTATAATCTGTTGAGGCAGATGTTTTAAAACTTACAGTGCGGTTACAAAGCAGCATCCCTCTGTTTGGCTCCTCATGCAGCATACACATAACTGGTTCTGGTTTTCAGCATGGGGACAGCACAGACTAATGGACTTATCAAAGCCAGCACACTGACCTTCAAGATCAAGGAAAGGGTGGGCGGATATGTGAGTCCATGATGTTTTCATACAGCTGAACTGAGGAACCAAAAACAGCCTCAAAACCTACAGTGAGCCTCCAGCTGTGGAGGTCTGCCCTCAACCCAAAGCACCAAGCAGGGGCTGTTACATGTCCCACACACCATCAGGGCCCCTGGCGGTAAAGAGGACGAAGTTTGACGCAGTCTGATGCTGATGTACAGAAAGAAGGCATAAGCCATCTTACCTCCAGAGAAAAGAACGAAAGAAGCTAAAGTGACAGTGAGTGAGTGATCCAAAGAGGCAGAGAAAGAGAAGGACAGAGAGGAAGAAAGTAAGCGAATTGAAGAAAAGATACAGGGAAAAGAAAAAGAAAGAGGAACAGAATGGAAGAGCTCAAGAGAAAGTGGGAGAAAGACAGAATTAGTGAGAAGAAAATATGAATGAGTAAAAAAAAGAAAAAGGAGAGACAGTGAGAAAAAGCAGGAGGAAAATGGCCGAAGTCTCAAGTTCCTTATGTAAAAATTTGGGGTATCTATACTTTACCTGAGTAATTATTTTTCAGTCGACTTTTTTTTTCTATTGTTTGCGTTCTTAGACAAATATCTGTACTTTCTACTCCACAGGTTTCAAAAACAGCCTTGCTATCCCTGTTTCATTCCAGCTTGTCATCATTCAAAAAGACACCCACCAAAAAAAGTAAAAACTTATCCTAAAATTGCTGAAATTGTGTCATCCGGAAAAAGTTAGTTTAATTGCGGATAGATGAGATGTATAGACACAATATCATTCCAAAAGAGTGTGGCAGAGACTCAGGAGGGGAGATGAACTATTTGAACTTTAGGCCTCTGAGTCACAGCCTAAGCTTTTGACCTTAATGGCATTTTCCCCCCTTTAAGTTACTTTTTAATTTTATACCTTAAGTAGTTTGAAACCAGCACTTTTAATTAAGTAAGCTTGAGAAAGCTTGAAAAAGCTTGAGTTGATACATCAACTTCTACAAAAGTCTTTTTAAACCCTAGTATCTATACATCTACTTGAGTAATGAGTGTGAATACTTTTGGCACCTCTGGAAAGAGGTAAGGAAAAAGGAGCAAGAGAAAAAATGAAGATAAGAGAAATAAAGAGAAAACGGAAGAAATAAATGGGCGAAAGCTACAAGGATAGAGAGAAAGAGACAAAGGTAAAGAAAGTGGAGGTAGAAATAGAGAGCAAAAATGCAAGAAAAAAGTGTGAGAAGGTAAGAAAGAGGAGAGAAGAATGAAGAAAGAGTGAAAAAGAGACAGAATGTGGGTGATAAAGAGAGAAGTTTAAGAGGAGAAAGAGGAAGATGGTTAAAAGGAAAGACAGAAGTGAGAAATAGAGAAGAAAGTAATAGAGGATGAGATGGTAAGAAACAGAAGAGAGAAAAAGAGAAAAAGAGGAAGAGAAGCTAGTTAAAAAGAAAGAGAAAAGTGAGAGGAGCAGGACATACAAGGGAGGGCTGAAGAGTTCGTAGCCTGACTAGGAAGGAGTTCAGCCATAGTGATAAAACATGGCATCCATTAAATTCAACATTTTCTGACACTTACGGCATGGTTTATTTTTCAACATGAATGATGTTTTCTTGGGTTGTTGCTGTGGCAGGATGTCCAGACCTTGGGTCGTCTTCAAGACTCTCCCTGCCCCTCTTTAATTCAGCTGCCCACATTTTCACAGTTGATAAAGCTGAAGCATTATCTCATAATGTAGCAACCATGTCGGTTAGGGCTGGGACGATTTGCTATCCTCGCAGTTTTGATTCTATTATGATTTTTGGGGTGCCGATTCGATTCAAATTGCGATTCTTGTATAGTATTTTTAGTTTGCTTTTTTTTTACACCAAATCATGGGAAAAGGTTAAGTGATGATGATGATGTCTGAAGACTACGTCAGGAGCCATATTTTCCCATAGAATGCACATCGCGTGAGTGAGTTTTTTCAATCCAGTAAAAAAATAAAAACCTAAGTGAAGAATTTGAATAATAAAAAAAAATCTACTTTTTGACAAAGAATCCCAAAAAATCCTGATACACTGATTTTTTCTCCTACCCTTTATGTGCATGTATGTGTAAATGTCCTTGGGTGTTAACCCTTCCTCCTGCAGATATTTGATAACACCATGGTGCCAGATTTGATCCATATTCACAAAATGTCTTTTCAAAGTCCTCAAACACTACATCAGCGTCAGTTTATCTAAAAAATGTTGATTTTAATGCATGCCAAGTTTTGTCACTATGGCATAACTCTTCACTAGTCAGGCTACAAACTTTTCAGCCCACTCTCGTAGGCTAGGAGAGATATGGAAAGGATAATAATAAGAAGAATGAACGCAAGAGAGACAGAGGGCGAGAGGTAGAGAAGGACAGAGTTGGAGAAAGTGAAAAAAGGAGAGGCTGAAGGAAAGAGAAGGACATAGATCTAAAAGTTTTTTAACTCTGAGGTCAACTAAGATGAGATGTGGGCAGGAGAATGGTCACAGGAAGAGGACTTCAGATGAGAGATTTTGAAGGGCCGAGTTTGAGTGAAAAAAGGAGGAAATGAGAGATGGACGAATGATATGAGTTTTTTTTTCCCCCTCCCATAACCAAACTACATGATCCCCTCATAATGCAGGTTTCCAGAGAACAGAGAGACAACAGGAGAAAGCTTTGCCTGTGGCAGCAATAACCTCCATTAAATGATACGATACCTGTGCCTCTGCGTGCGTGAGAGGGAAACTGAACTATCTTCAGCTGTTTTATGGGAAGCTCTGACAACCCTTTGACATCTCTCACTGCTCCCGTTAACGTGTCAGACTTATGTCTACAGATGTAAAGTGAATATCACATATTGCTCTGCTTCTCTTCCTCTCTCTCGTACCTTTCTATCTAACTACCCTACGTCTCACAGGAGATGTTTTCTCAGACTTCACTGTTTTATTTAACAGCCAAGGCGGCGCGCAGGAGGAAAAAGAAAGAAGACAGAATGATGATAGGAGGATGAAAAGAGGAGGAAAAAGTATGTGTGGATTTTCTGCCGACTCCACTGACGGAGGAATCAGTTATTTTTATGACAGCAGCCAAAAACCAAAGCCACTCAGAAGCAATATGTATTTTTGGAGGGATGGCTTGGTTGGGTTTCAGTTAAGGCAGAAAAGAATGGGATTAGGACCGACTTTGAGCAACATATTCCCTTTCAGTGATGGATCGCTGAATAATACATGACCCCGGTTTGAAAAGGTTGAGCCATGTCATGCTCATCTGTTAAACCTTGAAGTTACTTTTTTGACTGGATGTTGCCTGTAGCAGCAGAATCAACAACAAAGGGCCGACATTACGAAACCCAAAGCTTCGGCTTATGATGAATGGAAGATAGATGACAATGATGCCTGGCCAATGGATCCACATTTTTCATTTTAATGAAACACGCTTCTTGAAGCCCAAACTAAATATTTAATGGCCTCTCATGGCGACCTTGAAACCTCTTTAACAAAGACAAAGGGACTCACTTTCTTTCTTTCCCTTTGATTAATCCTTTCAACTTCCTCTTTTCTTGCTAGCAGAGAGAAAATAGCCCACAGAAAACCAACAGTGGGCTTCCCAAAGGACCGCATTTTCCTACGCGGTGATCTGCTTTTTAGCCAGGATATGAGGAAACTCGTGCCACTGGGATTTCAAGACCAATTTCCCGACTGTTTCCAAGAAGATGCTGTTTAATGCTTGGGTGGACAACACCATGTTAATAATACAAAAAAAGTGTTTCCATCTCAGTCGAAGGAGTGAAAGTCCATTTGTGGTGAGTATTACACAAATTCACTGCCCATAGTGAAGAGGCTAATAAGGTTCAGGAAGAGTCGAGGCTATTAAGTGAGGTCAGCCATTTTATTACCTTCCTCCTAGGGGGTGAGGGGATGAATCTGTGATTCAGAGCCTCTCAGGCAAAAGGCAACCTCTGGTGTGGATACATGAAGCCAAAGGGATATGGAAAAACTGCAGTTCCTCAAGTACACATTTGCAGGAAGCTTAAAAACTCAGTTAATAGTGCCCATTTTATGGCAGAAGTAAACAATTTCACATCCTGGTACAAAAATAAGACTTCAAGTTTTAAAGCAATGTCACTCATTGGTTTCTCAAGAGACAGTGAAGCCCTACGAAGTCAATCGCGACGTTGGAAGTGCTGACTCAATTCAATTGACCTCAACTAGATAAACCCAGTGTTAAGGTCTTTGCACACCGAGTCTGTTTTTTCATCCGAAATGTACGTACGCTGAAAAATAAATTGGATCCCATGTTATGTCAATCATTTTTGCACACTCACCTCAAAACTTTCGTCTGTCATTATTTTTTTTGGAACAGGTTTGATTTGATGCTTTTTTTTTTTTTTTTTTTGCATCCGCCCAAACTCGTTTCCAAGTTAGTTTGACTATTCAGAGACGCTGTAGGCTACTTGCAAAATCACCTTTTCTGACATATTTTCGGTATCGGTGCCAAACTGAACCAATCAGCTCTCGGCAGGTGGAGCTACAACACTGCAGACCGTTGATTGGTCAAAAGAATCGTCACTTACCATGTGACAGCGGCTGCATTTCTCCTGGAGGTACACAGACTTTTCAGTCCTTGTTTATAAACTGGATTGGGAAATGTTTCCACTTTTCTCCAGCAGAGGGTAAAATGTTTCTCTCTGACTCATGTGATGTGAATTTTATGGGAAAATATGGCCCCTGATATAGTCTGTAGACATTATCATCATTATTTAACTTTTCTCATATGGTCTGGTGTTAAAAAGCAAACTAAAAATTTCAAAAATTATAAATACCAAAGAACCACAATTTAAAACGAGTTGGCACCCCAAAAATCGTAAAAGAATTGAATTGCGAGAATAGCATATCATCCCAGCCGTAGTATTTTTGTGCAGGTATTGTTGACTCTTTTAAACCTTTTTGCACCTCTCTGGTTCTCCTCCTCAAATTTGGTTACGTCTAGCTCTAGAAAACCATCTCTGTGACATCCAAAGGCTGTGGTAGAGGTGTCAGCTACAGAAGTGAGGAACTAATGGGCAACATAAGGACTGATACCATCTAAACAGCTTGTGATACTTTTTCTAATCTGTCTGGTGGTTAAAATATCAGCACTTTTTCAAAATAAATGAATCAAAGATTAGTATAAAAATATGAAAACCCACATGACTCTAAAACCACAGAAAGATGAAGATGGAGCTGCTGCTAATATGAAATTCACAACACATGTACTGAAGTGACTGAGTCAAACAAGTCGCTCTTTCCCTGCAGTGCAACAGAGTCAAAATGATGCTTGAAGCTTGTAACGCTGCTGTGACTAGCTGTGTAATGTGCATGTCCGAACCCAAGTACCGGCTGTGCTGGCAGCTCAAGGAGTGTCCTGGCCCCCGTCCAATGAGAGGTTAGTGAGTCGAACATGAGTGTGTGCATGCTGGCAGGATGTGACTATTCATTCAGAGCTGTATAAAGAGGACAATAACAGTCCTTCCAGTGTTTGAGGAACCTGTTGGCAGCTGGAAGGACCGTGTCTCCTCCAGACAAAACAACGGATCAATTTTTCATTCAGCGACCAGGAAAGAGGAAGAGGAGCTGTGTCAGACAAAATAAAAGCCAGCCATGGGATTATATTAAGAAACATGTTTAAATAGGAAACAAAAACATCACCTTCCTTTTGTTTTCATGTTTGTATCTCCTGTCTGAGACTCCCACAGTGAGCGGGGGAGGATGCTGCTCATGTTAAGTACATCATATGTCAATGTAGCAACTTGTACTTACAGCAACAAGAATCTGCATGCTGCTATGCACCACCTCGATGTACTGGTAGTCCATGAGGCAACCCATGACCGTGATGTAGGAGTGGCTCTCTGTGGTGCGGACCCCTGGAGCCTGTGGCATCTCTCTTCTCACACAGCCTGGCCCGTGTTCGCTCCACCAAGAGTGATGGGCTGAGATGTTAAATGTCAGCAGGTCGCTATCCTGAAAGGAGAAGAAATCATTAGCTGCCTTTGTGCTCTGACTTGAGTTTTTATAACAACCTGAATGTGGTAGCCATGTTTACGATCTTTACAATAGTGGAATTTGCAAGAAGCTCTTTCATAAATTTAATTATAGTTGTTCACATTTGTAAGAATTCATGAATAGTCTTGTGATCATTAAAACCTGGAGTTAGATAAACTGGTGGGTGAACAGAAGTGGTCATACCTGGAGTAATGCTAGACATTAAATTAAAAAACTAGTCTCAGTTTTTTTTTTACAAACTGCCCTTTAAACCTTTGCATTAACTCATACCAAGTTGACGTAAAGGAAACTGCGTGAGCTCAAAGAGCTGAAAACGAGAATCAGCTTTTCCCTCTGAATAATTCACAGACTTTTCAAACAGCAGATCCAGAGCTATTGGTACATAAATAATTCTTCCGAAAGCTGCTAACAGGGCGTTTTGGGGGTTATCCAAGGTATCAGGTGTTTAAAGGATCATTTCGGGGGGGCAGAAAGTGCATGTTTTAACTGCTGTTTACTGGTCGTTTCTCATTAAAAGGGCCAAGCTGACTGGCATCGGTGTTGACAAGAACAGTAACTATTGACAAGGGATGGTCAAGTACTGAAACCAGGTATCCGGCCAATACCAGCCTTGTTTCAAGGTATTGGTACTATTACATCCAGTAAGTCCTCCTCCAATAGTCCAATATGAATGAACCAGGGAGAGTTAACAGTTAAACTGTTTTATTTTGCTCACTAGTTTAAAAAATTACTAAATTCTGACAGTTTTTAGTTTTTTTTTTTGCACTTTTGTTAATTTATTAAAAACAAATCATAAACTCAAAGAAACTTTTTTGTGCTTTATTCTGAACGTAATATCAGAGTGACTGTACTGTCTTTGTTAGCACTTATCATTCACTGTTAATTAAAATTTAATATATCAAAAGTACTATTAGTATCGGTACTCAATATTGGGGAGTACTCAAGAGGGAATACTTGTACTGGTATTGGTCTGAAAAAAATGGTAACGAATATCCCTACAATCGACACACAACTCTTTCAATTCCACACCAAAAATAACTGATGCATCTTTAAATATATATCTTAAAAAGAGGACAAATAACGAGCGCAAATGGCCTAGCCGTCTAGGTTGCACACTATGAGGTTTGCGCTCGCGCTTGTGGCCCAGGTCTGAATCCAGCCTGTGGCCTCTTTCGGGCATGTCACTCCCAACTCTTATCCTGTTTCCCGCTCTATCCACTGTCTCCTCCTCTATGAATAAGGCATAAAAGCCTCAAAGTAACTTAGAAAAGAAAAAATTAAGGTAAAATTTAATCCACAGTAAGATGTCATGATGGTTCATAAGAGTGATGTTATGTGCAATATTTTCTTCAGAAGCTGGTTTGATCAAGTTTTTGTCTTTAAAGGTGCAGTGTGTGGTATTAGCAACATTTAGCAGAAATACCTTAGAAGAGATAGAAAAGAATGTGTCTTCTTAGGGCATAAAAGAAAAATATTTATTTTAGCAGAAAAATATATGGTGATACCATATACAATTATTTCTTTTTATGCTTTGTAAACCATCTTAAAATTAGGATAACTCAAAAACATGATTTTAATATCTTAGTTAGAAGAGAGTTAGAAAAAAAATCTCCTTCCTGTACAGTGTGTGCCGATTGTGAAACAAGTGATTCAGACCCAAGTCGTTTTTTGAACTAAGCTGAAAATATATGTTTTTTGATGCTGAAAAAGTCTCTTTTTTTTGGCTTGGTGTGTATGTGGTTTCCAGTCTTTGCAGCCAGCCTCACACTGGCACTGAGTGAACTTAGGCTTTTAACACCTCTGCATAGGCTTCATTTTTTTAAACCAGATGTGACCCCTTGGTCATCATAGGTGCCACTGGAGGGTGAAGTAAGTGAATGTTTCAACCCAGAATCTGACCGCTACAAATCACTAAATATCCTCTACACACTGTACTTCACCGGTCTTTGAACTCTGAGGATACAAACTTTGAGAACTTGAATCCTTGCCAGCTAGAGCTAACATACTTTCTATTTAGGAGTTCACTTTTTAAATTTAGTTTTAACACTTTCAGATCCAGCAGCATTTTTTAACATACAGCTCTTTTACAGCCGGGCAATGTTCAATTTGCTCACAGCCGTATGAGCCCACACACACAGACGCACAGACGCTCACACCAATCAATACCCCAATACAGCAATCTACCCCGCATCTGCCCCTCAGTGACAAGACATGCATTATTAACAGAGCCAAGTGCTGTCAGGAAAACATCTCTGATTCCTATCCTCCCCCACTTACACTGACATACACGCACACATCAACAACACAAAACAACAGGAGATACAAGCAGTTACTGAAGAGTGCAACAGAATCCATGAAGAGTTTAAAAAGAAGCTACCATCTTCTCCATCATCTCCTTTTTTTGTAGACATCGTCACAAAACAAGGCTCCTGAAGGTCAATATGTGTGGTTGCTCACTCTAATGACTTGACAGATGCCATTGATTGAGCCTGGGAGCTCGGCAAACCATCTCTATCCACGCTACAGCCGCACTCATGACTGCAGTAACGTCACGCAGTCAATAGAAGAAGCTTCTGGCGACTCACTGTTGGGAGTGTTTTTGTTATACTCTCAATCACCCAAAAGAGCAAAATCAATCCTGTAATATCATGGATTCAAGGTTAGTCCTCTGATACTGCTGAAACCATTTTCCTTAACAAAAGTCGATATATATTTAGAGACAATCCTGTTACTGAACTCACTGGAGACATGAGGCTTTCTGGAAGGCTTACCGTCAAATTATTACAATCATGGAGATTTATAGTTTTAGACTAACAAAGAACAGAGCTATAGTTAGCGTGTTCACCTGAGGAATTCAAAGTATTATCAAGAGTTTATGTTCTGTGACTCTAATATTGATTCAGGAGCTGGACAGACTGTTTAAGTGGCCTGCCATCATTACAACAATAAAAGTTTACAGTCACTGCGTGTGGGGGTGGAAAAGAGACAAAGATAGTGAACCTGTGGAGGCTTTTCTTTTACAATGAGGCAGTTTAGGTTTAATGCCGTTTTAAAAATCTCCATAACAAGAAAACAGATACAATTCATTTGTTTTTTCCTCCTAAACAGCAGCTGTGTACCGACCATTGACCTTCATGTGTGACCTGATGCCAGGCTTGTTGTTTACAATAATATGGGTGTCAATATGACTATTTTACTGATCCCAACCAAGTCAGAGCCTCCCTGACCTGGGATATTAAATATTAAACATTTTGAATTCTGGATTCCAGGTGGGACTGCCTCTAGTAATATTCCCCCAGAATTGAATAAGCAAAGAAGACTGAGAAGCATCATCAACTGAATGTTGCATACTTGTAAAACTCACTGTATGGCAACTAATGGCAGAAAAGGGATCATCATCTTATTTGTTCATTTAACCATATTCTCCTGTTTTTCTGCATAACAGAACACACCAGGACAGCCTGCTGATAGCCCTCCATGTGTTAATCATCTGAGGTCACATTTAGTCACACAATCTTCAGTGAGGTCTGAAATCTTCTAAATGGACACGAGACATGAGAGTGCGTGGGATTTGTGCTAGTGCTAGTTAAAATGCTAGTTAAAGTTGCAAAAGCCCATTGTCTTTGTGCTAGTCAGCCCATCATGTAGCAGTCGCCCCATGTGCAGTGGTTCGTTCAAATAGATACTCTTTGAGTCGTCAAAGTCCAACATTTAACTTAAGTTTTTGAACTTTCTGTTTGGATTTCACCATTCCAAGAAGAGGCATTTTTATAGGTGTTGGCATGATAGTTAAGCACAAAAAAATCATGCATGTAGCTTAAAGTAAATGGAAAGGCTGTGTTTTTCTTATCTAGGAGGCGCAATGGAGAAGTACAAGACACACAAAAGCACTGTAGTCACTCAGTTTTTTGCCAAAACTAAAAATTTGTGCAAAATTGGGTGACATTTGAAGCATACTGAAGGCATGCAGTTTGGGGTCCTGGGCATCTTTTTAGCTCAGGCTCTTAAGTCAATCAAAACTGTCTTTGTGTTTGGTCTCACATGGTTTTTATACCATATCTTTAAGTAGTATAGTGTGTGGCCAGCTTAGTCACATAGTTGACTTCAGAAACAGTAAACGCTGGATGTGATGTTTCAAAAAAAATGCCCAAATGGGGGCGCCAAAGTCAATGCAAATCAAAGGTTACTCACAGTAGCTTTAAGTATAACTGATCTAATACCTGCTGACCCAGGTGACAGCTGAGTTGTGTGACAAAATGTATTCCCATAGATTTCATAATTTCTTGTAGTTTTGTACTCTATTGAATTTTACAGGAATCTAAACTGCAGTCTGAAGCAGCATATTCGTTATATACCAGGATGATACACTATTCTAAGGATTCAATTATTTTATGATTTTTGGGGAGCTGATTTGATTTAAACTGTGATTCTTCAATATTTATCTTGTGATTTCTAGTTTGCTTTTTTTTAACACCAGAACATGTGAAAAGGTTAAATGATGAAGATGCTGATCTCTACAGACTATATTATATCATCATACCATATTTTCCCATAAAACCTACATCACGTGAGTCATAGAGAAACATTTCAACCTCTGCTTGAGGGAGTGGTTATTTTTTTTCTAATCCAGTTAATAAACAAAGACTAAAATGAAAAATTCGAATTAAAAAAAAAAACGCTTTTTGACAAAGAATCCTGATTTTGATATTGTCCAACAAAAAATCCTGGTAAATCTATTTTCGATTTTTTCTCCCACCCCTATTATAAGCTAATAAAAATTAGATAGCTTTCTTTTTTATATTGATGTAGTCTAAGCTAAGCTTGACAAAAATGTCAGAACAGGTCTCAAAAGCCATGCTAGCAACTCTTTGAAATCAAGCAACTGCTTTCAAACATGTACTATTGATGACTTCAACAAATTAGACAGGCATTAAAAAATCCGACCCCAAAATCCACTGATACTTAGTTGCTCTCAGGGTTATGCACTATGATATTGAAGGTGAAGGAAGAAAATGCATCAGATTTGGTGGATTTGAAGCCTAACTGAGCCTTATTGATTATTAATTTGAAACATTTCCAAAAACAGCCCCCAAAGAGGGGAGGAAGCTTTTTTCTTAACAGGCAGTGGCATCCAGTCATGTCGTAGGAGTCTGTGTCTGCAGGCCCAGTGATGTCAGTGAAAGACTTTGGACTGTTTATAACAGAGGTGCGAGTAGAGAAGCAGGGGGCTGTCTGTCAGTCTGTCTTTCACCATGGGGGAGGGGATAAGAGATCAATAGGAGGTGACAGAGCATGTGGCATATGACTCCCAACCTGCCCCCTCACTTTGAGCGTCCTGTCACCCATTCACACGCCACGAACTCCTGAATCCATGTGCAGTCACACACACAGTCAAACAGCCCTGTCAACAGCACCAAAGACAGGTCAGATAGAATGAGCTGACTGTTTTATGATAAAACACATTGAGGTCCTCTTAGTGTGCCATGTTTGGTCGTGCATGTACACACAGGGTGTGGGTGCGGGTGGTGCGTGCGCTCCATTAGCCAGCTCTCCTCCTGGCCACCATATGCAGAGCTGGGAGTCCGGGCTGGCTCCATCTGTCGGGTTAATGCTCAGCCTCAGCCCCAAGCAGCTGGCCCCTACAAGCCTCATTATTCCAGGAAACATGGAGAAACACACACACAGACACACACACACAGTGACAGACACACACACTTGATGGAGCCATGGTCTATCACATAATGACAAAGTCGCCAGAGCTTGGGAAGGTGTTTCTGAAATTAATTTTTGGCAGTCTGAACTGGTGTGAGATGAGCGTTGCCGACATGAATTCATTATTCCTGATGGTCAGGCGGGCAATTGGGCAAGATAGCTATCAAAATGAGGAGAGGAGAAAGAAAATAGAGGAGAGGAGGGGAAAAGAGGAGAGGAGAAAGAAAGATAAAAGAGGGCAGGATAAGAGAGGAAAGGCTGTTGAAAAAGAAAGATAGGAAACTTGCAAATTATTCAGAATAAATTATAAAAGATCAAAGAGGGCAGCGAACAGAGTTAAGTAAAAGAGGAGATGAGAGGAGGAGGAACCGTGGTTCAATTTGCAGGTTGTGTAAACTGAAGCGACATACAAATTTAGGAGCTATGTTTAAGTGTATGATGTGGTTTGGAAGCAGGATTTCCATGATTATCTCTCCCTGTGAAGGGCTTCAACTCCAAATCTGGGTGAAGGCGTGGCAGCTGTATGAATGTATTGCACAGCCCTTATACTTAAAGAGTGACTTACAGTTTCATGTAGGAGTCAAACTTGATGACTAATCTTCATTACTCACACAAAGTGATCACTTTAGGGGCTGCATTTGACTCATAGACCGGGCAAACAGGCTCAACATATGCTGAAACACCCCCCAGCAGTTCATCTTATCTAATTATTGCTTTAGTAAATCTTCAGTGCTGATAAAACTCAAAAATGCTGAGATGTACTTTTGTATTTCACAACAACAGTTCCTGGAGTAATAAAAAGAAGGAAAAAAAACACTGGCACAAGGTCAAAAATAAATCAGATTTTTTTCAGGGAAAAAAAACAAAACAAACAAGCTCAGACTTGAGGCTTTTTTCTGGCAGAGGAAAGAATTCAGTTTTCTCCGTTGGGTTGTTTATTTTCTGTCTCAGGACGGCTCAGTGTGTACTAACAGGCTTGTGCCATGGCCACTTAAAACAAACAGAAAAAGGAGTTCAGAGCCTCGTCTGTTTCTTAAAGTTTGCTTCATGCCAGTTTAACCCGAGGTGGATGTTTTGTTGAGTGAGAGGTGAAACTTCCTTGACAGCAAATCCTTTTGAGAAGTTTAGGTTAATACTGTACATTTGAATCACTTACACAGAAATGGTTCAATGTTCCTGTTCCTGAACAACCTACAGTTTGTTTTAACACGTGTGCTTTAAGACAAAGCCTTACAAAATATAAATATCAACTAAAAACAAAACACCAGACAACAGGTGTGAAACAGTCCACTCAATTCCCACAGCGACAGAAATCACAATGCTTAGGTTAGGTTGTTTCTTTATATGTGTAAGTGAGACAGTCAATCTTCCAACTTTAAAGAGACGCCTCACTGAACTGTTATTGTTATTGGTGATGCTATCTTTTACCGCTTTATGCCTGGATAACTTTATATCCTGCTCAGGAAGCAAACAGACTTTTATTTTAAAGAGGGAAAGGGTATTTCAGCTACATTTTAAAATTAAAGAGTGAGTGAAATCAGTAACAAAAACACCAATTAAGGAGAAACAAACTGGTACAATGTTGTCCAATGTGTCTTTTCTCTCTTACCCTGTTTCCGTCAAAAGAACCAGGTGCTCATTAAGTGCTAGTGTTTAGTTGATTCTGACCTCTTTCTTCTTTAGTTCTGGTTTGGTTTTTCATTGGCAAGGAGCCAAGTTGGAGCCACTTCACTGCATCACTGTGAGACTTGGGTACGTCACTGCATATGTGGCCGTTTACCCAAGGACGCTCACACCATACGGAGGCCAGACAAAGCAACAGTGGAGGAGCTCATCGTACATATGAACTGCTGCTTAAATTTTACCTCCAATTCAAGTTTTGAATGGAAAACGCCAAAAAATAATAGCAACTTTTCTTTATTAAAAATGGCTGTTTTCCACTCAGTAACCCAACCCCTGGCCCCTGACGTACTTGGTGCTTTGTTCCGGCCCAGCAAAGAGTTTGTCCTTGCTATGCAGTAGTTTTTAAAACCTGGAGCTGGTACTTTGTTAGCAGAAACACAAAGAATCAGTGCTAAGTCAGGAGCTATCCTGGAGCTAGCACTAGCACCAGCTCTTCTGTCGTAAAGGGTTATCAGTTACATGAAGCACAGGTGTGTATAAAGATCTCTACTACTGAATTGATGGCATTCAAAAAAATAAAAATAAACATAAGATATGGTTCAAGAAAGAAATATGATTTGACAAAGCAAATACACAACCATTAAGGAAAACAATCTTTACTGCAATTTTTTATTTACAGCTTGTTTAAAAACATGATTTTAGTTTAAAAGGCTTATTTTTATGGTAGTACACAATATGCAGGAGGTGACTCTTCTTATGACTCAGTTCAGAAGTAGTCTTGACACTACCTCAACCAAAGTGAGGCTGAGACCAGCATATTCTTTTGTGGGACATATACTAGGGTACCTTTCACATTGAAGGCATTACAGAACAGATGTCCGTCACATGGCAATCAGTATCAGTACTCAACTGTATCAGTTTTTGGTTCTTATGTTTGTGTTCATGTGGTAATGAATATTAGTTAGTTCCATAATAAAATCCCAAAGTTTTTCAGTTTAACATATTTATTTCACAGTATATAATCTTGCAATGCTGTGTTCATGTCCAGTATCTCTTTTCTGCTACCGATTCTGCTGATACAAAAAGAGTCCCATTTAATTTTATCTAACTGTTTTGATTTGTCCCTTATGTGTACCCATTTTTTACTTTTTACAAAGAATGGTTACAATCCTTCTCACCGGCCAATCAGAGAAAGGTATTTTCAGTGGTTATGACTTTTAACTGCTCAGCGTCAGCTTACAAACACACCTGTAGTGTAGGTGTCTAAGGTCTTTGACAAAGAAACGACGATCAGACTTCACGCCCCTTTCCGTCTACAACCATGACCTCAGAAATAAAAGAGCATTCGTCAGCGCAGACTGAGCCAAACCAGAGACAGACGCACAAAAATGTTCAGAGAAATCCAGCACATCACATTTTCAAAGCCTCACCTTGGACAGGCCTCCTACGTCCAGGTAGAAGCAGATGATGAAGACGTTCCAGGCCACCCACAGAGCAGCCCACACCGTGTACTGGAGGGCAAAGACACAGGCAGATTAGCACCATGGCAACCAGATGAACAGAACAGGATATGAGAGCTTACAAAATGACATGACAGGTCCAACGAAGAAGCTCAGGGGGAGTCAGTGGAAACCGCGCTATTGGGTCCGCTCCCACTCACACATATCCCATCATTCACAATAATTAATACACACCTACATGCTGTATACACACCGAGGCACCATATGTACAAAAACTGGAAAGGAGGATGTCGTTTTTCTTAATCAGAAAGGTGCTTCTCAGTTCAGCAAGTCTATCTGAGCCCTGAGGGAGCTGCAGCTTTCGAACAGCTGAGGCTGAATTAAGTTCACGACTTCAGCCGTTTATAAAATTACACATCCAGACAGCAGCCTGTTGACAGACACAGAGAGGCATTCATTGACAGGGGGGAAAGAGAGAGGTGTCATTGTGAAATCTTCTGACTCATGATGAACTGCGGGTTGAAAATGTCAGAGGTGTCGGCGGCAAGCAAAAAAAACAGCGGCTGGGAAAAACATACATGTTGGATCATGAAACCCCTTCACTCTATCTCCCTTTTTCCACTCGCTGTGAGACAAAAGCTCCACTCTATGTCCTTCCTGTCTTCTCCGCCCTTCATTTATGCTTCCTCTGTTTCTTCATCTTATCCTGTGAGGCTCCTGTCTATCCTCCTACATCCCCCCTGTCTCTCTTTATTTACTCTCTTTCTCTCTATCTCAATCTCACACACCCCCTCCCCAATCTTTTCCTGTCATCAACTCCACCATCTGTTCCTCCAATACTGACGCTGAAAACAGGCTTTTAATATCAGAGATAAGTGTTGTGATTTATTAAGAAAACTCAAATGTAAAAAAAAATAAAAAAACACATTTAGGAGGCAGAAGGAGTTCATTGAAATCAGCACAAGCTTTGCATAATGTTTCAGAGAATGACCTTCTCTGTCCAGAAACTCCATGCCGAGTATAAATCTGATGAGCTACTTAGTCCTCCCCCCAAAACACACCCCCACCCTGCTTAATTAGCCCAAATTACCCTGGGATTAGAGTGATTTAAGGGTGTCGCACAATGCACAAGAGAATGAGGCACACATTGCAATTAGACGAGAAAGGCAAAAACATGTCCGCTCGCATGCTCACTTTGCAGACATCTAATGCAAAGTGATGTGAAACTGCTTAACAGAAACCATGAGGAATTGGATTATGGGACAAGCTGTGCAGAGCCTCATGTGAACTACTAGTTGTGTTTTTTTTCTACTCACAACAATAATGTAGCGTGGCCGGTACTGGATGGTGCCGAAAAGGCCGAGGATGACGACGATGATGTGGAAGAAGTTGGCGAGGATCGGGGCCCATTGGTATCCCAGGAAGTCAAAGACTTGCCTCTCTAAAGCCAAGACCTACAGGGAAAAGAGAGGAAAGAGATGTATGTTTGGTTAAAATGATTTGAAAACTGTGAGGCTGAAAAAGCTCAGAAAGCCAGAAAAAAGTCAGCTTTCATACATCCCAGCAGTGACATCATGCACTCGTCGCGGTTTATCGAGGACAACATCCACTTACCTCACAGCAACCGGCCAACAATCTCACAATGACCTGGACCAACATGAACAGCCTGAGTGTTTAGCCCCCAACTGTGGGAGCGCCCAGAGGTGAACACACTGGCAGTTTTATAGAATAAACAATGACAGCTTTATCGATTTTACCCCCGCAGAGGTAAAGGCAAGCTCACTCTTTCCAACCAGCATGCCAACGGCCCGCAGGAAGGAGAAAAGCTCTGGGAACTTTACGGGAGGCATGAGCCTTCCTTTAATAACAATACCAATGCAGTGAGCTTAGGTGCTTGTTAAAGAATGCTCTCAAAAACTCACAAATCTACATGCAGGAGCTGCGCTAAATCCTTTACAATAACATGAAGAATTTCAACGTTTTCCCAAAGGTAGCTCCTCCTTTCCTTTCCTTTCCTTTCCTTTCCTTTCCTTTCCTTTCCTTTCCTTGCCTTTCCTTTCCTTTCCTTCTAAAGCAGATGTTTCAGGTTGACTACCTCCACCAAGGAGGTTATGTTTTTGGGAGAGTTTGTCTGTTTGTCTGTTAACAACATAACTCAAAAAGTAACCCATAGATCTTGATAAAATTTTCAGGAAATGTTCAAAATGGGTTAAGGAAGAAGTGATTAAATTTTGGAGGTGATCCGGATCACCGTCTGGATCCAGGATTCTTTTAAAGGATTCTTTATCAGTGTGAGATAGGGCTGTTTTCACCATATTTGTATATAACTCCACAATAAATGGTCAGATTGCTTTGCAAAACAATACAAGAAAAGGTCACCATAAATTCTGACAGATGCAAAAGTATGATCCAGATCCTGGCAATATTCTGGATACTGAGATCTGGAATATGAAATATGTACCTGGTCATCATCATTTTTAACACTGTCAGGTAACAAATTATTGTACAAACCTCCAACTAACACCAAATTGTAGCAGACAGTCTGCTGAAAGGGAGTATAACATTAAAGTAGGACTAAAGTGTTGCGTGACAATCACAATATGCTTGGCGGAGGTCTGGGATCTCTGAGCGCTTTTCTAGTTCATTTATGATGTACTTTGTATTCCTATGTGCATGCTATATTTTATATGCAGCGACAAAGAAAGCAAAGCAATATTAACCCCTTGATAGAGTGCGAGTTACTATTTGCATCAACTCAATTAGCATGCCATTAGGGGGGAAACACAGGGAGAAAGTGTGAACCATTTAATTAGAATTCCATTGCAAATCCAATTGCATTGTGTGTGTGTGTGTGTGTGTGTGTGTGTGTGTGTGTGTGTGTGTGTGTGTGTGTGTGTGTGTTTCCTTGTGTGTCGACATGTCATTTCAAGCCAAGCGCTTGAAGATGGATGAGGAAAGGAGGAGGGAATCTCGCCTCTGTGGCAATGATAGGAACGCACCATCGAGCACATTCATGCAAAAAAAATAGGTATCACACACACACACACACACACACACACACACACACTGGAGACACAGCCATGGCTGCTCTCCCTAACGTAATGGAAATGTTACCGGCAACCCATTGAGACATTGTGACAGGCAGGGAAGGGAATGATCAAACACAGCGCGATAATTAAAAATGAACACTCCTTCGCATAGAAGTGGAAGGTAATAACTCCACAGACGACTGACGGAAGCCCAGGTGAGTGAACTGTGACCTGTGCTCCGAATTATTGCACCAAAATCAACAAAAAGCTTCGAAACAAGAAGATACAATCTTTAGAAAAAGAATGAACAGAAGCGGGGAAACAATATAGAGATCGGGGGAGAGATAGCCAAACAGATTCTCAGAGAGATGACAGGAAATGCAGAGGATATCACACACCACATATTCTAACATGGAGCGACTGAGCCCCCTCCCTCTAATAACCTCTTTCTATCCCATGGATCAAGACGCTGAAGGAAATGAATGAAGTCAAAACAGATAAATATCTCCTGCCCCGCCCCTGGTCATGCTTAAAGAGCTCAATAAAGTCACGTCAGCAGAGATGAGCAGCAGATTGACTGCAGTTTAATAGATTTGAGGGCATGCAGGACTAGCCTTTTTGAACAGACAACACTTGAGGTGTTTTTCATCAGCCTCTTGATAGTTCAACAACTGCAGAATACAAAAGATGTTCAAGACTGATGATTGTGAGAAAGGAGATTTGGCACTTTGAGCTTTGGACAGTGCTGTAAATGGATACAGTAGAGAACTACAATATTTGTTTTTACCATGGTATTTTTATTTTCTTCTTTCATCACATTGTGATATAAACTGATCAAAGATTTCTTTTTCTTCTTTTGTCTTTCAAATTCCCAGAGTAACAACAAACGCTCTGCCTGTAGATGTTACAGTTTGGCTAGGTATCTTCCTCCCTGAGCCAAGAGCTGCCGTGAGCGAGAAGGCAGTCAACAGAGGAAGATAGCGAGTGCTACCAATAAAAACAATGCTGTAAAACCAAAAATAAAATGTTTTTACCAGATTTTTTCCCTGGGGTTGGCGTTTTAATGAAGTAATCACATGATCTGAAAATCTGAATCTGAAATGACTGATGTTATTTTCTGAGACCCTTGCCAACACTAAACTGAGCTGAATAGTATGTTTAACCCAGCCCTTCTCATAATTTTGCTTCTTTTTGGGTGTATCATGGCTCTATCAGATAAGACAGCTATGAGGACTATGGATGTCCCGATATTATATTTTCACTTCCGATACCGATACTGCAGCATTGAGTATTGGCCAATACCGATATTAATCCAATACGATATCAGCATTAAATATGCATACTTTCATTACTTATTCTGTAGTATGTCTGTCATGTTAGAAAAGGCTTGATTAAGTGATATTATTCAAACAAATAACAGTAATCAGCAACAGTAGGTATGAGGAAAAACTGACCCATTTATCATTAACCAATGGCTGACAGAAATTTTAACATTAAGCATAAGAATATACTAGTAATTGAATAAAACAAAGAATGAATTAGAAGACCCAGAAAATAACCTAAATAAATCAAATAAAAACAGCAGGAGCGGGGTCTGGAATGGACTGCTTATATCGGAGATTATAGATGCATTCCGATACGATACCGATATTTGTTTTTTTGCTAATATCGGACCGATATCCAATATCAATATCGGACTGGGACACCTCTAATGAGGACACAATAGATGATGTTTGGTTAACTTTCTGAAGAAAAACTTTAAAGCAGGGGCACAACTGGCCTGGATTTGGCACACTTTGTCTGGAAACTGTGTCTTTGTCATGGCAGTCAGACAGAAGCTGTTTGCACCTCCAATTTAAAAAATGAAGCCTATGCAGAAGTGCCAAAAGTTGAAGTTCATTGACTGTCCACTTGAGGCTGGCTGTAGAAAGAGTGGAAACCATCTACACACCCAAAAAAAAAAGACTTTTATGGCATTAAAAACACATTTACAGCCTAGTGAAAATACAGCTTGGGCCCAAATCGCTAGTTTTACGATCAGCACATTGTACAGGGGGTAAATTTTGTTCCAACTCAGCAGTCGAGAAGATATCAAGATCACAAGTTAGTCTAATCAGAGGCGCAGCTCAGTGACTGGCAGGTCTAGTGACCCATAGCTGTTGCTTTGGAGGCTCAAAGCCTGCTTCTTGAGTTAGCATTTCCAGTATGGCCCCTGCTGATGATTGTCTTTATTACTTTGTATCAGGAAGAGACAGGTGACATCACAGCGACTATGTCCATATATGACAAAATCTATGTTGTCCTTTCCTGCTCCCCATTTTTGCTGTCTCTTTTTGGTTGTCCTATCTAAAAGAGGAAAATAACAACTTCAGAGCGTTGGTTCAATGGTTCAATCATGCGCCCCATGTATCCAAGGCAGGCGGCCTAGGTTTGATCTTAATCCTCTGTCTTTCTGGTATGTCATTGTCACAACCCTTTTTCTCTTCCTAATGTCCTACTCTATCAGTACAGGCATGAGTTAAGCCTTAACCTTAGCCTGTGAACAATTATAGTAAGCAAGGCATTAGAGATACTGTGTCTTTCCACATTTATTGGCCACACACACACAACAAACGTTGTCGGACAAATAGTTACACAAAAAGGTTGTAAACCTGAAACATACGCACACAAAATTAATGATTAACTGAAAGTAATTCACATTTATCTATGCAACACAAATCTCTTCTTAAAACACTAAAACTTGCTCACTGACATCATACCAGATCTGACGATGAATCCAACGAAAATGAAACTTAATGATTCATGTCACGTGGTGATAACCCTGCCCACCCCATGCATACAGCACGTGATCAACGAATGTTTAACGAACATCAAAGAACTACAAAAGTTATCCAGTGTTATAGGTGCAGATGTCTTTACAACGAAGCGCAAGTCAGGATAAGAATCCAGCTTGTAGGCCCAAGTTTACCAGACATGAAAATTTACTTGGTGTTTTGGGTCTACAACAAAACACACACAGTAGAAGAAGAATAAAAAAGTGAAAGGTCTTCTCTTGTTTAGTAATACCATTTTACTTTTTGATACTGACAGTATAAGGTCAATAATTCTCTCTTATAGCAAAGATAAAACAGGACCACATTAAGTAGCATCACACCTAAGCTTGCCTGCCCCCAGGGAGGGAGGAAAAGGGCCAACTTTTTAAAAGTCGGGCACGTCCACATAGTTAGCATAAGCTAAACACAGCATCATCTTACATATTTAACCTCCTGTGACTCTTTGTCATGTCCCAATCTGACAAAGTGTAGCTCCCTCCACTTGATATCAGACAGAAACGGAGCACAGAGCATCGTTTCATGTGGAAGATAGTGGAGCTGAGCTGAGAGGATGTCCTCTGGTAATCCTGATGGAGGAAAAAAAAAGATCCGAAAGGCTCTGCAAAATCTGTTAAACAGCTTTTATTCTATTTGGCTGGATGAATGCAAATAGCCTTGGGATGTTATCTGGTTGTACTTGGTACCATTTATCTACTGCAATTATGGAAAGCCTGAATGAATGAGGACATTTTTAAGCCCATTTACATCTTTTCTTCCCTTAATCAGCATAATACAATTTGATTCCAGTGTTTCTGTTAACTGGAATAATCTGTCATGAATATTAAAATCATCTCTCAATGTTAGGACAAAAAATGCAAACTTTAATGTTTATACTTTAAAAAGGTTTTAACCATATTTTTTGACCTCACCGCTCATCGACACACGTCTGCAGAAGTAGATGCTAATAAACATGACCCAGCATCTCTCAGCACACACACTTTAGCTCCTCAGATGCATTAATCACACGTGGCCATGAACCCTTTCAGTGAGATATTTCCACTGGTCATTGGATTAAACAGCGTATAGAGTGTATAGGCATGAGGGAGTGTGTGTGCGTGTACGGGCTCTCTCCACTGAGATGCTGTTGTAAGCCTATCACGTTCCATGCTAACTCAATAATCCGCCAAGATGACAACAATCAATCAAGGGTAGAGAGGCCCCTTCCCACCCAGAAACACACACACACACACAAAGCCGTATAGCACAATTAGCCCACAATTCATAGGAAGCAGGTTACTGGAGAGTGGGGCAGAATTTGATCAGAAGATACCGACGCTCTTCCAGGAATAGCGAGTCCGGCTACATAACGGCCTGTAAAAGCCTCCCACCGACCTCCTGCGAGCACAAATGACTCCCTCTAGAGTGACGGGATCTCTTAGTGTGTATTTTGGTTTCGGGTGTGTATATGTTGCCCACACATACCACTCCTCCCACCATAAATACTGAGCAATTAGGGGGTGGGTACGGCAGCAGGATGCAACAAGCCCCTTCTCTCACCTCGCTCCATTCCTCCTGCTCCCTTTTCTCACACTGGTTGTTTTTCTTTTATTGTACTGAAACCATCAATTACCTCCTTCTTCACCTGTGTGATACCAGATTATTAACAAGGATCGCATGCCTCAATCCTGCTTCCCTTAGGTGATGTTAGCTTGTGTAAATCCTGTCAGATTCAGAGAAATAAAAAACACGACAGTGGAAACTATTTGCTTTAACCAGAGTAATTCTAAAACCAATAAAACTACTGGCCCCCAGTGCTGTGCTGAGTAATAAGTTACAAAAACAAAAACAAGTTAGTTATAAAAACAACACTTATTGGTGTTGAAATTGGCTAGCGACTGAGTTTGTTTTCTCTAACATTGTAATCTCAGAATCTGTATTAAGGATGTCCCGATTCAATACACTGATCCGTACATCCCCAATATTAGGGATGCACTGATTCCGCTTTTCTGGTCCCAACACCAATACCTGGGCTTTGGGTATCGACCAATACCGATCCTGATCCGATACCAGTGTTAAATGTTATCCTGCATGCTCTACTGTGGGAAGTCAACATTTATCAAAACTATAAATGTTTAACAGCAGCTTGATTAAAAAAATGCTTCAGAATTTACAGAAATGACTATTTCTTTGTAAAATTTTATACCCTGTAGACTAAATCACAGTTTAGCCTCAGTGTCAAGTTTGGACCAATCCTTTCCCACCGATACCCGATCCAGCTTTGAGGGGCTAGATCAGTGCAGATACCCGATCCCAGCATCAGATCAGTGTATTCCTATCCAATGTGTCTATTTTTAGGGATCAGATAGCATCAGATTTAGTTATGTGATCGGGACCGATCTAGTTTCCACGTGTTTTCAGCACCATCACGCTTTAAGGCTTAAAATCTCCCTGTACTCTGCATCAGTATTCATTAGTATTCACCAGTATTTTTGTGTACAAAGTTTAGCACCAGCACTTTTGAAGAATTTTGTCTTAAGCTACGATTTTTTTTTATTTTTTAGGTAAAATTGAATTTAATTTTTTATTATTTATTTAACCTTTATTTAACCAGGAAGAGAAAACTCATTAAGATTCTCACTCTTGTTCAAGAGTGTCCTGGCCAAGATAGGCAGCAGCACAATGTACAAAGAGTTATATTATACTGTTAATTCTGACAGAATGTAAGACAGAGTTGTACAGTTTGTCAAAATAGTAATGTTTATCGCCCTGTTCTCTGCACTTTCTTCGTCAGTATTTTTGGGTACAAAGTTTAGCACCAGCGCTTTTGAAGGTTTTCTTCTGAATCTATTGACTATTTTTTATTTCTTTAGTAAAACTCAGTTGTATTTTGGCTTTTGATTTTGAACTGTTCAGGATTAGTGTTGTTTATCATTATTTAGGTTTTTTATTATGACCTGGTAAAGAGCAAGTTTGGTGCAATACAGTTCATTTTATAAAGAAAGTAAAAAATGGATGTGTAGGTAATACTGGTTGCATTATTTTTAAGGGTCTGAAAATGTAGGTATCAGTATTAGATCAGTATTGGATCAGAATCAGCAAACCATATCGTGAAAAAAACAGATTGTGAGTCAAAAAATCTGTATTGGGACACTCCTATTCTGTATCAAGAAAAAGAGAGCATCTCTGGTCAAAGTCCCTCTTTCTCTCGACATCAAAATTCAGAATATCAAAGTGCCACAACATTTTTAATCAAAGCCACAGTTTGTAACATGCTAGTGAGCTTCATATGAAGGAGCGATAAAGGATCAAAGTGAACGTGTCTGAGAGGGAAAAAAACTGTGTGATCTGCATCATTTGATGGTTAATGAGAGCGAGCATAAATGCTCAAACACACATGCGTAGCTCAAACATGTGAAAAATGGTGACTTTGATAGAGAAAACATGTAACAGGGTGGCTTTTAATCATTAATAGTGAAATATGTGGTCAAAAGTTATGAGTAAGAAGTAGTTTGTCAAGTGTGTGATAAGGTGTGAGAAAGGAAAGAGAGGACCTGATGGTGACCTCCTGGTTCCCTCCTTAGCCTGAAGATACTTTAAATCACATCAGTGGTTCTCACTCACTCTTGTCCTCGGTGAAATGCCCTCTGATAACATGTTACTGAATGTGTCATCAGATCAGGATCTGCGGCTTTGAAAATCCCTCTGTCTGTCAGTCTGTCTGTGTGCTTACGTGTGTGTGTGTGTGTGTGTGTGCCCATTCTTATGACTCCAGGCTGCATGAGTCAGTCTCCTCCATGTTCAAGCATATCACTCTGACTCACACAGCCAGGAAAGAGGACGACATCAAGGAGAGTGAATTACAATGATTCCTCCGAACAAGTTATCTCTTCTTGTTTTTTAACTTAGCGGGTTCATTAATGGGTTATTTTCTACTTACACTCTACAAACACACATCAGCCAATAAAGTCGAGACTAATAAAACAAGAAGCATCAGATGAGCAGTTTGTGTGCAGTATCCAAATTATTGTCTAGTTTGTACTCCAACTGGCAGACACACCACACAGCCTGCTGTGTGCTACTGAGACTGACTGCCATAGCAAAACATGGCACAGTATGAATAAAAAGCCAGCAAGCCTCTATTTAATCGCCCGCCTCCTCATATAGTGTTGACATGAAACACTTGTTTGGCTTTCCCTCATGAATACGGGAACCAATAAAGAGAAACTCCAGCTCTATGAGTTTTTCATCCCCTGCAAATCAGTGGTTCTAAATTTGGCGGCAAAGATCCTCCCAAAGGGCAAGAAACCCACATCTGAGGGGTCAGGAGATGGTTAGCGGGATAAAAAAAAAGAAAATCTGAAAAAACATCCCTGCTACACATGATTACTTAATTTGCTTAAACTTCTTCGCCCTTTTCCTTTGAATCATTTGCTCTTCAGGGCTGTAAACATAATTAAGATGAGATAACAAACAGGGGAGGAGGGAATAAATTGTGGGTTGAACTTGTGCTCTCTCAAAGAAAAGAGAGGATGCAAAAAGGTTCTGAGTCTAAGGTACTTACGGTGCCTTTCCACCAGCAGTTCTCCTGGTACTACCGAATAAAAACTCCTAAAAATAAAAGTAACTCCACTATGTCAACACTCAGAAGGACACAGGCGGTTCCAGAGTCATTGTTGGTCAGTTGTTTAATAAAGCCTCAAACAGCCTTTATCACCGAGACACTGGTTGATCTCTGCTGTCTAAAGCATGAAGACATCAGAGATCAACCCATGACAAAACTAGGATGCATTCCCGAGGACTTCCTCCATGTTTTAACTGCTGTTGTTAACTTAATCTCCACTGACACATTCAATTTTAAGTCGCCAGTTCACAGGGTCACTTAAACTGTATCACCGGGATAGGAATGGGTACCTTTCACATTTAAAACAATATGATACCGATGCCCGTTACCTGGCAATCAGTGCCGGTACTCAACGGTACCAATTTTCTGTACTTTTTTTGTGTAAATGTGCTAAAAAATATCAATTTGTTTCATAATAGAATATATTTTTTTCAATTTACCATATTTTTTCTTCAATATATAACCTTGTAATGTTGTCTTTATGCCCTGCATGGAAAATTGCCTACTTTTCCACTCCCTCACAGTCACTAAGATTGCATTGAAGTACCTAAACATGGTACCTTTTGGTTTTATGAGACTCAGTACCCAATACTTTTGACATAATTCAGTCGGTAACTACGGTAGTACCTAATTCGGTACACATCCCTACACTGGGAGCTGACTTAATTGCATACAGATAAGGAGGATGTATTGGATGTATTGGTTAACTGCAATGCCAACGTAAAGAGCAGATGGAAGTATGTGAGCAGTGACGGTAATATTGTTCAAAAAGGATAGATACATTTCCGTACAGCATGTGGTCACTGCCTCCATAATACCTGGACATCTGGAAAGTAGTACCCCCTGGCAGGACCACTTTCAAGAGGTAGATAAATTCTCAGAACTGTATTTACACCCTAGTTCTTACAGTTAAAAACACATAAGACCCTAATGGGTCTCTAGTTCCTGGGGAAAGTTCCTGCAATGAAAGCACCTTTAGATTTGACCTGAGCTTTTGGGTCAGATGGCCAGTTCAGACCTTTGTAATCAGGTCACTCAGGATTTAATACCACTGATCCCAGGTAGTGTTGCTGGATTGGACCAAAACGGATCTGAGAGTTCTTTGTAAGAGTGCTGATCACCTGGCACAAACAAATTATTTGCAGGATTAGCCGCCTAAAGATTTGTGCAATTGGATACCAACTTTTGGGGATGGTAATCATCAGCATGAGCATAATTGTTTTCTTTCGACCAGCTATGAAAATATATTCTGCATGCTGGATGTATTAATAATTCCTGTTATTAGTCTGTGAAGTCTATTAGCCACATTTTGAGGGGGGGGCTAGCTTTACCTAATCTTCCTAAGGTTTAGGAGACGTTGCCTTCTTGTTTTTAGCCATCTCTGTTCACATGTCCTTCTCCAAATCAGTTTTCACAACATGTTATCACAACACTCCGTAAAGAATGCAAAGTGTAGCTGGATTAACCGTCATCACAAAGCATTTTTAAGACTACATTTAAACTCACAAAACTGGTTTGAGTAATTAGTTATTATCCTGAGAAATCAAAACAACAGCTGTCTTCCCAACCACATAAAAAGAAAGACAGTATCTGACACAAGCCATGAATCAGTGGTTGTCAGACTCTTTATTTTTATGTGCCATGCTTTGCCCTGGCTTGTCTGGACTCTGTGACTCCCAGCAGGCAGTAAAATACTTCCCAAAAACTTTCTCCAATCCAATTTTTCCCCTTTCGCCGGGGTAAAGTCATTATGCTCTGGTGCCTGCCTGGCTCTTGTGTAACTAATGGTGCCAATCTCAGTTTGTGTGTGATGGTATGTGTGTGGCTTTCATGTGGTACATGGAGGTTTGGATAGATAGATAGCCCGTGGTGGTGCCTGGTCTCACAGAGCTGGGACGGGGATTAAGAGGTAGGGTGCCTCCATAAGCCACTTTCTTCTTCCCTGTTTGAAATATGGGCCGCCCAGCGAAACACAGCAGTGAGTCCCTTTGCAGCTTGCTGAGTGCCACTTGTTTTAGGTAGTGAAACTGAAGACTGGAGCACACTTTGTCGCTCTGTTTTTTGGAAAGTGACCATTCAGAGCCGTTGTATAAAAAGAGCTCTTTATTTAAGATTAAATGTGTTAAAGCTCCAGCGCTCTTGGTGCTAATAACATGCTAATCTCTTAGTGCTATTGGGAACACACAACACATAAATCCATCCCAATGAAAGAACACGATAAAGAGCCAGCGCTTTGAACTGAATCTCCCTGAGGACTTTGGAAAACTACTTGAACTCTGAAGTTTTTTGGTTTGTTTTGTTGTTCTGTTGGAAGTGTTACTCTGGCTGACTTTGAGTCTGGGTTATTATCCGAGCATACAAATTGTCTTGCACTAAAACCACTTTCAGTTAAGTTTAATCCAAGTAGCTGACTTCAGTGAAGCTCTCCCTTCTTTCCTATGTGTCCTATTTAGACATATTGTCAAGCTTAAAAGATAATATGTCCTCCGGTCAACTTGTCATTTTCAATAAAGAAAAATTAAAGCTCACAAAAAATCAAAAACTACAACATGCCCCTAAACACTCTATGATACATCTGTGAAAGCTTTGAGTGCTTATTAATGAATCAATGTAAAGCAGGAAACCCCAGGGATGTATAGGGATGGGTACCTTTCACATTTAAAGGTTCCATATTATGCTCCTTTTCAGCAGTTTAATACGAATCATTGATGTCTTCATGATATGGTAGTAACATGTTTTAGTCCAAAAAGCCAATAAATCAAGCACAGCAGCATTGTTTCTAGGCTCTCATAGCCCCTCTGTTCAGAACGGTCTGATTTAGTGGGCGTGACCTTCATATGTAAATGAGCCACTGCTGATACCGCCCTGCTCTTCTGCGTCACTGAGAGCGGCGCCACGACCTCCGAGTGCGCAATGTTTAGAAAACAGTGAAGCTCATTTACTGTAACATTACAGGCTAAAACAACAGGCTAACCGCAGCTACAGTTAGCATCCTGAAGCTAACACAGAGACAGGGGGGACACTGAGGAAAAGCTCTTACATCTGCTCCACAGCACACAGCATTTAAAATACTCATATTTCCAGGGTCCAAGGTTTGTTGGCAGATGGTTGGCAATGCGCCTGGATTCAGGACCAGTCTATTCGCTAGCCCTCTGTTGTACTGTCCAAAGTTGGAAAAGCAGTTGGCCGTGAAGTGACTAGCACACACATGCACAGTTTTACTGTGTGTAGCTGGCACTTTTCCTTGATAAATGAACTCTAGCCACTTAGTCTTGTCGTCTTCCAAGCTGAGAAGCTTGTGCATGAAACTATAAGGCTGTTTACAGCCATAAACAGAGCAGTGATGGCAGTGATGGATGCTGGAGCAGCCGCAAGGAGGGGAGTGGGCAGGGGGGGGTTCAGGGGTATCTCCTTCGGTGGACCAATTAGGTCAGACTTGTGCCTGATTGGTCAAAAAAAGGAATTGCTGACGTCCCCAAAATCCAAACAGCTGGTTTTAGGTCAGGATTTTACATTCACAAGCGCTACTAAGTACAGGTTTTGTCATTAAGTATCACATTTTGTGGGCTGGGAGGAAAGACAAAAACCCACAAATTTCACTTAAAGACTTAATGCAGTGATTTTAAAATTTTAAAATTTAAAATAATGTGTTACCGATGCCTAGTACCTGGCAATGGTAATGGTACCTTACTCAACGGTACCAATTTTCCATACTTTTGTGTGTATTTATGTGGTAATAAATGCAAATTTGTCTTGATTAAACAGTAGGCATGCAGGACTTGTCTGTGTGTTCAAAGGAAGAAGATCAGAAGGTAAATGGCTTACATCTAGGAAAAATAAAAAAAGGGAAATTTGAGCCAGTAAAATGTCTTTATAGGCCATATTCAGCAAAAAACACATTTTTTTGTAATAAACCTAAATATTCAGATGTGAACTGATACTTCTCCTGAAATAACCTGACAAGGAAGCATTTGACTGATTTTACCCACAAATCAACAAGCCGTTTTGATAACGAAACAAGGTGCACTCAGAAATGACCCCAATTCTTGCACAGGGACAGAAAACATCCTTCCTCACATGGCTGGTATCTCTTGTGAAACGCTTATCTCTCCCTGTCCCCTTCCTCCATTTATCTCTTTTCCTCCCCTTCGCCGCCAGCCAACATTTCTTTTAGGTTTATCTGCAAAGGTGGCAGCGATGTTTGGATTATTAGAAGCTGATTTAGACTTTGCTGTATCAACTTGAGGAGGGATGCAGCAGCACGGGTTGTTCCGATTCCTGCCTCAAACCAAAGGATTAATGTCACTTGCAAGGTTTTGTCTCCTTTTCTTGTGCCTCCAATTTTGCTGATTGTTGTGTGGGTGTCTCATGGAAAATGAGGGATGAGACAGCAGACTGCAGCAGACATAGATACTTTGATTTCTCAGAGGAACCAATGGGAGGAAAAAAAGAGGACAAGAATACATCAATGGATAAAACCCAAACCCAATAACAATGGGAAAGATGGAGGGGAAAGTGACGAAATGAGAGCAGCTTAAACCAGCCAATCCCCTCTCCCTTTCTGGCTCCCCATGTCCCAGATCCAACAAAAACTGTTCAGGTTTCGCCCCAATTAACAAGTAGGCAATTTAGCTATGACAGAGGAAATTCTCATCAAGTCCACGCGGTCAGGAACGGCAAACAGCTGTCAGCAGTCTGTACCCTCCAGCTATACCTCCCATAATTGAGTCGGTGGTGTTGCTCTTTTCATCATACTACCATCACTCTTAATCTTTCATCCACCAGCAGAGGAAGTGACGCCATGCGAATCCCTGCTGTCCCGTTTGATCACACAACACAATTAGAGCAAAAGCATCCGTGAAGTCATCAGCTGCTTGTAAAACAAGCGATGAATGCCCCAAACAGAGGGGGGGGGGGGGGGGGGGGGGATCTGAGTGAGACGATTATGCTTTGCAGCCATTCAGCTGAGTGTGATCTGTCAAGATAGTCATCCCAGCTGTGGCGCTCCCAAAGCAATTTATTCGATGCCACACTATAACAAATGACACCGCTGGAGCCATTGGAATGGAAAGAGAGAAATGGGCTTGCAAATAGTTCTACTTTTATCTCCATTATAGCTTAATATTGCAGTGTCAGTGATGTGGAACCCACATAGACACGCTCATACACACTCCACGTGGATGGGGACATGCTTGCACGCTCACATCCGGCGGCCCACAGTTACCTCTATGACCGTATAATTAATGATGTGGTAAATTGAAGACATTAAAATGGTGAACAGTTGTAAAACGGGCCACCCGGGACAAAGAGGGGATGGTTTTTCCAAGAAGACACATATTATCATAAACCAACATGCAGCTAGCTAGCAAGGGCAATGACTCCAAACTCCAGGGAAGGTTGGGAAACAAGATGAAGGTCAGCACCCCCTCCAATTAGCATAAAAACACTGCTGCTTTCTCTGTGTTTAACAAGCAACTCCAACAAAACAAGAAAAGAAAAAAACACGGTTTGGATGCAGCTGGTTTAAAGCCCACAGCAGCATTTTGGGTGGGTCCCTTTGTGGTAAGGTTTAAGACTATATATATGAGTAGAGCTATCTTTAGCGTGACAGTTGTCCTGAGAGCAGGATGTGTTTCAAGCCTCATCTTCCCCCTGAGGTCCTCCACTGGCACTCGTCTCTCTCCTCCACACGCTCCCTCAGATTTGCATCATACATTCCCAAGTCTCCCTCGACAGGTTGGTTTCTAATTCCTGCAGGCTCCTCTCTGCATCTTGTTGTGTATGTAAAGGTTTCCATGGTAACAGAGCACCAGAAAGACGGGTGAGAAACTGAGCTGGAAAGACAGTGAAAGAGAGATGGTGGATGGAGTGGAAGCTAAACATAGAGATCTCAGGTCTCAGGGGTCATGCACTTAATTGGCCCAGAGTGAGAGGTCGTACAATCAGCCCCACCCATCCCCCACTCCCCTCTCGCTTTTTTTTCTACACCTTTCCATCTGCATCCCTCCGAAATCTCCTGCGACCCTGGCCAGGCCAATAAATCACGAGCTGATCAATAATTCAAACATATTCACAGCACGGGAGAAAATGGGGAAAAGAATTGACACAAAGCCTTGTTGTGTTTCAACAAAGGATACCCACGAGGAGGAGGCGGAGCTTCAACACTGATTACACATTCAAGCCATGCTCCTCATCCTTAGAGTCCTCAGGTTTGCATTTCACTCTCAGGTGAGATGTTAGCACACAGAAGGGAGCTCCAAAAGTCTGGAGTGTGAGTAAGAATTTATTAGGAAGTCACCTTGTCTCCTGACCTACAGCACACTTTACCACACACTTCACTGTTGTTTAACCTACTCTTTTTGGATGGGGCTCATATTTTGCAGCTAAAGCCAGGCAGGATGTGTCCGGGCATTGCAATCAACAAAGTCTGGGGTCAAGACCACAATCAGCAATTGACACCAGGGCTCCATTTAACGGCACAAGCACAGCGTTTACACACTTGCTCACACAGCTTTTGTACTTGAATATGAAAACTTGAGCTGAACCTGTAAAAGGAAATAACACTGACTGAGAATGCAAAGCTGGTTCAAGACCTTTATTTCTGAAATTGTATGAACCTCCTATTGCCTGAGTTCTGGCCAAAGTCTTTGCTAGAATTTTCTGTACCACAGTCATGATATAAATCTAAAAGCCAAACCACAGCCTGATGATACACAGGTCAACACACTGGAGGGAGTACAGGTTTGATTTTGAAAGAGAACAGAGCAACATGAAAGTTGTGTTTCCTGAATCACTTTTAGAGTTTTATTATCAAGAGCAGGGGCTCCCAGACTAAGCCAATGGTATCCCCAAGGCAGGGGGTCCATGGAACAGCTATTTTAGCTGAAAGCTGATATCCGATCCAAGACTTCTAAGACTTCTTTCTAAGATACTTAATTAAGCTGATTGGTAGAAATCAGACCATGCGTGCATACGGCCAACGTGTTTCCTGAATCAACCTGCTGCAGCAGATACCATCGTTGGTTTGACTAAGTCACCTCATCAGCCTTGTTGCCTTGGGATCGGAGACACTAGTTAAGGCTGAGACAAGGGCTTAATGTTTATTGCTTGCATGTTTGAGTAGAGTACAGAGCTCAATGTCTAAAGCCCTGTGTGCTGACTTTAAAAGCAGTTTCTGTTCAGTTTTGAAATGTGTGCCAGAGCGACTCCTCTGTCTTTATTTATTGTTCTTTTAGTTGCGTCATAGTGAGCACTCTTAACGCACTGTGTTCTGTAGACGATCACTGACGTATCTGTTAGCCCGTTAGCTTGTGTTTTGATTTTGCTTATTTCTACGAACGTTGAGCTATCCCTCACATATTTCTGCTCTGATTTGAGCGTCTTTTCTTGACGTTTAAGCCTTGGAGACCCTTCGTCTGTAAGTAGAGCATGTAAGAGCACAAGTTAATTTCATTTTTTTTATTGGTAATGTTACTTAGCTTGGTCAGTGTCTTATACCGATTTGGTTTATTCTCTGTAATGTTACAGTTTTACAGTGGTGGATTCAACCCTAAGTAAAGTACAGGAAAAGCAAGCCCTGTGTCCTTTTGAAAAGTGTGCATCCCCGTTAGCTAGCTGTCCAGTTGCACTCATGACACTTGCTGCAAGGACCGCATACCGGGTTTCCACCAAGTGGGTCACTTCGGTTTGTTTTTGGTACCGCGTGCATTTTGTGGCATTTTCATTGACTAATCTTGGAACAGGTCCCCAAATTACTGACCTATACCATCCCACTTTTTGGTACCCTTCTATTAGGGTGCCAGAAATACCGATCTGATCCCAGAAGGTGGAGCTACAACACTGCAGTCTGTTGATCAGTCGAAAGAATTGTCACTTACCATGCGATAGCAGCTGTATCTCTCCTTGCATCACACAGCCTTCTCTGAAAAAAAGCTGGATTGCGCTTTGTAAGAAAGAGCCACATGCCAGTCACAAAGAAGACTAATTGCTTGAGGTCTTCCATCGTTGCTCTTTGTTTATCGTGTCGCATTTTCTTCTGGATAAGGCTTCACCGATCCATCCCCTACCAAACTGTACTGCTTAATACCGAACTGCTTGGTGGAAATGGGACTTAATACGTATAGTTTGCATCTCCATGGGTAATTCTGATCAGGGTGCAATCATGTACAAGAGCAATTTGTGGAAACAAAGCTAACAGTGAAACCAATATTGTGCTCTCTTTACGATGATATGAATCAGAGTCAGGGGAGGCTTCTGGAGAACTTAATAGTCAGCCCAGGGAAGCGGAAAAAGAGCAGGAAGGAGAACACAAAGACAAAAGAGCTGTAACCGTCTACACTGTTCCCACTGGCCTATCCCCTCTATCAACCTGGCAGTGCCAAGGAAATACAGTTCATTATCATTGATCACACTGGACTCCACACTCAAACTACATCCTTCAAAACAGCAAACAAAAAGACGTGTGTGGCATCTCCAGCTAAAAAATTCTCAGCTTCAGAACTAACCAGAATTTGATATATCACATGTCGTAGGAGAAGCCAGCAGAAGAGGATTATAAAGCAACTCTCACACCCAGGTCTGCTGGCCTGACACTGAAGAATGGTTTATTACCATGTAATTTGCCCCAGCTGCAGTTATTACTCTTAATTACAGCTGTTTGGTGCATGAACATCAGCTTCAGGCCAAGACCTTGGTTGTGCAGCACGTGTGCATCTGCGAGGTGTAAGAGAGGCTGTGTTTGGATAGACATACACAATCTGTACGTTCATAAATATTCAAGAGGAAATCTGAACGTTAGTGCTTCCATAAAGCAAATGAGTAAGCAGTGGGAAAAAAAACCCAGCAGCCTAAATCCTTTGTAATGTGTGGGAGATGACGTGATGCCTGCCAAGGGATAATGTCGTGCCTTTAGAGATAACGCTCCTCAGGAGGAGGCACGCTGCTTCTTCGCTAAAACTTTCTTGGAAGCACTTTGGTTGAACCCGGTCTTCTCCTGTGAAGCCTGCACTACAGAGTTAGTATTTCTGCGGCTATGTCATCAAAAGAGTAGAGGAAAAGTGGGCAGTGTGATGCAAGATATCACACACACACACACACACCACTCACACACACGTGTCATGCTGGGTAGTCTGACTGTAGCTTTTAAGGGTGAAGATGAGGTAAATCTTGCAGATCTCAGCCGCCTCAGTGAATTACTTTACTACAAAAGCACTTTGTTCAACATGAGAACAAATGGAGCTATTCACTTTGACTACATGGACAGATTTTTCTTCTCCTGGCGTGTGATCAAATAAAAACCCTTCCAGCTCTTCCCTCCGTTTCTCTCATCTTGCTGCCCATCCTACTTTCATACAAAGGCTGTAATCTTCGCCCAACACAAGACCTACTAACCTCTAACTCATAGTTCAGGGTGCACAGCTGTGTTTGTGGGAGTGTCTGAGCGTGAAATAGCGTTCGTGTCTCGTGAGGGTGCGTCCGTCAGTTCATGCAGCTCGGCATTTTCAGGGTCAATGTTCAGTTCTGAGCTCATTACCCTTCTTCACTGTGATTATGTGCGTGTCTGCCCATCCGCCCTTTCCCTGAAAAACCACCACGACGAACGAAGAGGCCTCTTTCATCAATCACCCACTGTCCACTGGTGCACATTAACCAGCAACTCTATTCAGAGCAATCTCCCTCCTCATGGCCAGTCACTGACATTCACAATATGTCTGACCACATTGGACCAATCCAAACGCTTCCATGTCGAGGTCAACTTCAGGTCGACACCTCAAACAACCGACCCGTTGAGACACGAAACGAGCTTGTCTGTGTCTCAGAGTACAAACAAATCATTAGACTGACAGGGCTTCCTGCCAACGTCCGCCATTCTCTGGGGCTGATCGGGGTTCTGACAACGATCCAACCCTACTGTCTGGAATGGTTAGTCTGCAGAGAGAAGAGGGAACCAAGGCGTTCAGATCAATACAGCCTCATTATCTGCTGCCTTCTGTCCCAGGAAGATGAGTCCCTCCGCTTGGCCGGTTGATGAGGAAAGGCGCACCACAATTCAATTAAGGGGACAGCAGAGATGCCAGAAGAGGTTTGATCAAAGCACTCCACAGGGCTAATTAGCACGCACGGCAGTTCACAGGGGTTATTTTTACATCTGAGGAGCAGGATAGGTTGCTTTCTTAATGCTAGTTTTACAATGTAATGGACTGGGAATAACCTGCCTCATTGTCAATGCATAGGTTTCATCCAAGGGGAGAGCCGAGGCCCCATGTGCTGCTCTGCTCACATGTATATTCATGTGAAAAGCACTCATGTACACACACGTCTACCACCTGATGACCTTTGGAGAAGGTCTCCCAGAGTTTAATGCAACCCCTCTTTGCGGGTTAAACTCATCAGAAGTGTGCAGGTGTGTGTACGGCTGCAGACAGGAAGTGTCGGGTCCTCCAGAAATAGAGCCAGGGGAAAATAAAGCGGTTTCCAGGAGTCTTCAGGGACTTTTTAGGCAGCCTGCTGACAGCTTTATAAACCTCTTAACAAATGGTTGACCTCCTCCTCCTCTCTAATGAGGCAAAAAAAGGTCCGAAGACTGGGAAGAGAAAACAGGTGTGTCCCTGTGGGTTCATAGCATTTGTGTTTGTGTCTTTGAGTGTTATTAGGGAGCAGGACCCAGTTTTACCAAGGGCGCAACACTTACTGAAGCCATACAGACTCTATCAAATGTTATGTTCTTTACTATGTAACGTCTTACCAGAGCTACATCCTGATAGATACACTGGTGAAACCCACAAACACATTTACTTATTTTGTGATCAAGTCAGAAAATAGCGGTAAAAGCATGCCATATTAAAAACTTCAACATCTAACCAACCTGTAGCTCTAATGGAAGTTTAAATGAGTCTCAGGCAGCATAAATAACCAAGCAGTGTGAGAATTTAATAGCAAGAGGTATTAAACTTAGATTCAAACAGAGTTAAAACAGTTCCTGGTCGCTGCCATATGCTTCATTTTTATAATGGGTTCAATTTGTCTTTGTTTTTGTTGCCCTCATGCATGATACAACCCATCATAACTTTCCTGTGTCATTTTTGGTCGGGTAAGACTTTATTGCTCCCTTAGCTGTTAAAAGCGACATTTACTCTCGGGCATTCGGTGTGAGCAAGCTCACTTTTTAATGCCGCAATAAATAACCTCGTCACACCCTGTCAAGTAAACTCTACTCAGGGATAGTGGCAAAGGCAAGTCCCGTCTGCATCATCTAAGACAGAGCGGATACCATCTGTAAATGTCAAATTCACTGATCAGAGGCTGAAACGCTCTAAAAAGCTACAAGCATTTGCGGCTGTTGCTGTGGTTTGCAAACGTCTCAAGATGGCTCACTTATTCATAATTTCTTTAGATCAGGTGAGGAAGACATTTATAAGCAGAAGTTGTACTTTTGACATCAGAGTGTCAGTGACAGGGTAATAATATGAAAGGAAAAATGAGTCTTGGGCAAACAGCAGAACTAAAAAATATCAGATGATAATACGCTGTATCGGAGTTCAATTCACAAGCACTAGTGCCATTTCAAACAAATCTGTTGCATTACTTATGCATAAAAACAGTGTCCATCAGTTGAGCTCTACTTGATCACTGGCTGCAGGTGCAGACTTCCAAACCTTAACAGTACCATGTTTCCTGTTGCAAAATGAATTTCCTAACAGGAACAGCGGTTGTCAACACAACAAAGTCTATAGACCTAATAAGTAAAACAAATCATATATTATCTTAGTCACAATTTGAGTTAAAAGTGTTTCCAGCCAACATTAACACAATTGAGAAGTGTGTGAAAATAAGAGACTGAAACCTGTTTCAAGTCTGCATCTGTAAGTCTACTTTTAGTAAGTTGCACAACTTTTGGTAAACACATATACCCTGCCACCATTTTTTTCCATGTGATTACCAGCCTTTATCTCAAAATCTGCTCAGCCCTGGTAAAACAATCAGTTCAAAGTATATTCCAGTAAAACATAAAAGGAATCACTGATTCATTTCTTGCAGTTAGGACTTTAAACACAACAAGTAGAAAGTACAGGTCAACTTACCAGCTGTAAAGTGCAAATAAAGATGAGAGTGCATCGTCCGCTACAGCAGCCCATTGTGTCAGCGGCGAAAACGTGACTCTGCGCCGGGAGAAAAGGTATTGAGAATGGGCTGGAGGAGCTGTAAACGTGCCGACCAGACTCAGTCCTGATCCAAACACTGGAGTCCCATTCTCCTCTCCTGCTCCGGTGTCTCCACGATGAGTCCGAAACACGCGACGGGGTCTGTTTGGCTGCTCTGGGTCCGTGTGAGTGAGTCTGCTCCAGTTGGCCGGTGGTAGCACTTGAGGTGACTGACTGACTGGCTGGCTGGCTGGCTGGGTGGTTGATAGCCGGTGTGTAAAGAGGAGGAGGGGGTGGGGTGAGCTGGTAGGTGGTGGTGTTGGTGGTGGGGCACTGAGAGGGCTGGGATGTGGCTAACTGAGGGCGTGAACTAGCGTTTGAAAAGCAACTCGTGGTGTGGCGGCAATGAAAGCGCACGTGCTAATTAGAAACGTTAACAGTAACGACCAATTTCCTGCCACAGTTACTTCATCCAATCCTACTTTCACAGTGTGGTCGTCTCTTAAGCATAAATATTGACACGTATGACGACGAAGCTGGTATTTGATAATTTTTACCTGGTATTTCATGGATGTTAAAGTCCACACCGACGTTTGAAAACTAATATCAGCCTATGGGATTTCTGGGTCGACGAGGGGCACCAGGTTGAAACGCCGCCACGCTGCTGATGGAGAACCGGCGCCATCTTGTGACACAATGACGAAGCACATTTTGTCAAGCATGAGAGGGGAAATACACTGCACCAGGGGGTCACTATTCAGAAATGGAGCAGAAGTTTATGTTTTAAAATAAATTTTGCACAAAAAAGAAGTTTTCTCACAAGTTAAAACGGTCTTCTGTTGAAGGACATTCCACTTTTGTGTGATATGTAATCAAATAACGTAAAGGTGTAAGCTAATACTGGAAGGAAGAAAATCCTTAAGAGAAAAAAAAAAATCAAGTCAACCGTTTTCTTGTTTAACTATCAAGGCTAGGTTTGTGAGTTTGCCATATGTACATTCTGTCTTTGTTTTCTTTTTCCCAGTTATGTTTATCGAATAAAATTACAATTAGCAAACACGTTGCTCAACTTACTTAATGTTACTTATTTTTTAACGTTGTTTTAAGGTTTTCCCTGTAAACTTAGAAACGCAAGACAATTATTCAAACCAGATTGAGATAATTAAACTACTGTCAGGCACAGGAAAAAAAAGTGCAAACATACTCAAAGTCAGAACATTCAAAACAAAAGCACTCACAAAGCCTGTTTATAGAACAAATATACAAGTCTGATGGTTAAAAAAAAAAAATCAAATCAATAGCCTTTCCCTCCCTGGCCCATCTCAGTGGTGGAAAGTAACACACACAAATGTGAGATCACAGTAAAGATAGGAAAAGGGGTTTGGCACCTCTCAGTCTGGCAAAGCTTGTTGTGTTTTTTTTTTTCGGTTATGAAAAAAAAAACTTGTCAGTAGTTCCTCTAGAGTATGTTTTTTTTTTTTTTTTTTTTCTGTTTTATTGTCTTTGTTTTCAGTAGTCCTCATGCATGACACAACCCAGTATAACTTTCTTGTTTCACTTTTAGTCTGGGAAGAGTTTATTGCTCCCTTAGCTGTAAAAAGTGACATTTAAGCAAGCACAAAAAGTATCCCAGGTGAGTTAATACAAGCTCAACCACACAAACAGTTCCACTGTGCTGTAAGACATTTATCTGCTTGATGCAGACTTTCATTTTAGGTTGTATGGGCACCTATAACAATGACCTAAAACAAATATCAGTTATCTATCAATGATAACATTTTATATTTCCCACTCTTGTCCACATTATATAGGCAAACCACTATTTGACCCCCTTCTCTCCCCAAATCCCTCCAGCCCTGCTTTGTCTTTCTCCACAGGCCTTTTGTTTGGATCTGCATTTGCCCTCTGGGTAGCCACTGCTTGGTATGATTTATAATAGAAAAGATCTTAAAAGCAACTCTCCCAGTCACCCCCTCCTCCTCTTCCTCCTCCCCTCCTGCATGGAGGCTGGTCCCACCTCTCTCCTCCACCAGCTTGATGAATCTTTTAAGCGTCTGCGGACTGAGCGAGGGAACACTTCACATCTCATTTCATCACACACACTCCTCCTCTGCTCTGCTCCTTTAAAGTTCCTCTCTTCTCCTCTTGCTTTCCTTCTCTGCCATCCCACACTACCCAGCCCACCTGCATGCATCCAGCCTGGGGCCCAGGAGGAGTGCCTCCCCTACCGCCAAAAATAACCTCGGGGTATTTAAGGGGGTGAGCTAGGAGGCACGACTTCTGCACTTACTTAACATATGAAAATTTTCCCTCATCGTCTTGAAAAAAAAAGCACAGACGTCGTGATCAGTTTGAGGCAATTCGTGCGTCACAAATATCACTTGCGTCTGCTCTCTGGGTTTAACTCTGTTTATGACACACAGATAATTACACTCCAATGCTTTTACTCTTGTTTTATTTTCTTGACTCAGACTTCTTTATGTGAAGCAATACTTCAGTTTAGACATGTTTACAATGCAACTGGCTATATTTTCCCAACAATCCAACCACTATATCCTCTTACCTGATAAATCTGTACTTTTAACTGCATCACACTGCATATATAGGTAAACTGTGTTGCACAGTCTTTTTTAAGTCCACCTTGACACCTGTAAGAATGGCAAAGGTACAGAGTTTTGAATGCACTAATTAACGTCATAGTAGCAAAACACCGTGCATATCTTCAGTGAAAACTTTAATTAATGAACCAATGAATCAATCAATCAATCTTTATTTGTATAGCGCCAAATCATTACATATCTTCTCACTTTAGATTGTGTAACGTGGTTAAAAGCTCGATAAACAAGCTAGAAAGAAGACCTTGAGTTATTGTCAGTGTTCAGAATTATATATTTTTTATGACAACAGTATAAAATGAGGAAGGTTTTTTGTCATTGTTCACACACATTTTACAGCGGTCTTTGAAAAATCTTAGCTTACATTCTTCAAACAAAGCTCAAAAAGCTTGGGTACTCCTGAGTTAGTTACAGATGACCCAGCAGCAGTGGTCTAACATGTCGCTAAATGTAGGAACCAGTTTTTGTGGGTGTGTGCAGTGAGTGGCATTAACAAAGTTGTTCATTCCATCTGTCATCTTTTATAGTTACACATCAAGGTGGTAAGTGCAAGGGGCTACTAGTAGAATACATTAGTGTCCTGCTCTTCTCCCATGCATGAAGCTCACTCATTCACAACTGCATTTCTTATGAGAACATGTTTCCTGAATGTGTGCCATAAAAATGTCTTCCTGCGTGTGTATGTGTGTGTGTGTGTGTGTGTGAGTGGGTGGAGGGGAGAGAGTAAGACAGAAAGAGGGGAGCTGCATCTGAAACAGGGTCAGTGTTATAATTCAGTTCTGAGCCTTTATGGAAGTTCTCCTTGTGTTCCCATTTTGCCCATTTTAACAGACACCTCCTTATCGACTCACTCCGTGCATGTGTGTGTATTCATGTGTGCGTGTCCTGAACATTTCTTTCATGACAAGTGTGTCCAAGCCCTCGGGGGCTGCTGTTCTCTACCAGGATGCTAATGTGAAGTGACAGGACAGCCAGTGGTGCGCTGCTCTGAAGGGACCTGCTTTGTGGAGGAGACCCGAGAGTCTGGCTCATAGTGGACAACAATGGCAAAGAGACCTCAAAAGGACAAGGCTTTTTCTCTCTTTGAAAGCATCTCAGGCTGTCACTGCTGGTTCCCGCTCCTGCTTTTTTCCCCCTCTGTCTGCTTTTTCCCCCTCTCTGTTTCTCCTGTCACATTTTTGGTTCTCAAACACAGAGCAAAGAGGAGTTTATCCTTTCTTACACTCACAGCAGCCGAAATAATTTGAATTCTCTGATTTATTGTGGTGAAATAATGGGCTATGCTTTTGCTCTAGCCTTTCAAAGATTTCATTATTCAGGTTGAAACAACTTATGTCATCTGGGGAGTTGATACGGATAATAATGTTTCACAATGTAGCAGGTAATGCATATTGCACCAAGTAAAAACACATTATAACTAGCAAAACCTTAAATCAGAAAAAAAATAGCTTATTTTGTTGAGCCTACAGGATATTTATCAACACAAACTGTCCTACATAGCAGAGAATTGCAGCCACCACTGGCTGGCTGACAAGCATATGAATGCTTTCTTTATTTAGGCCCCTGCTCATAAAACTTTAACATTATGCATGTGCCCAAGGAGTCACAGTCTCATCACGTTTTTCTTCACCATTTTGCTCTGAAGAAAGTTCTGGACTTGATAGAGAACAAATACAGAGGCTATTATGAGGAGCATGTCAATAATTTATCATGGGATTATGCTTTGGTGTAGAAGTAATGGTCCCTCGACTCATTTTGATGTTATTTTACTTCTGGCCGCTTGGAGGCACTCTTCTATGAGGTCGGTTGTAATTGAATTGCCTTCAGTGCGTCAAGTCAGCAATAAACTGGGCATTCATCGGAAGTCTTGTCTATATCCTTCAAAATAAGAGCACAAAACTAGTTGAACATCGTCAGGCCAGAAATGACGCCTGTTGTTAAAACTGCAACAAACATCCGTAATTGAAGTGGTCGACTGAAAAACACCCAGTTTGAACAAAGATTTTAAGCAGCATTTTATGAAGGAAACGTGAAGCAGTACAGGTACAGCATATCAGTTAACTTCTATCTTGTTCTTTATATTATACAAATACGCTACTTTTTGTGCGCTGGAGGTACTATTTCTATGACACATTACTGTAAATAGAATACAAAATGAGTTTAAGAACATAAAATATTGTAATTTACTGTATATTGTTAAAAATCTCCGTTATGTACAAGATCAAAACAGACTGGAGGCCTTGGCTTCGACCGTTGCTTGTAAGCTAAGGGCTAGCATACGCTAGCGTACGTTAACGTATCAATTTAAACATTTACGTCGATATTAGCGAAAGAAAAGAATAGAGTATTCCTTTTAGCTCTTTTCTCGGGAAATGTTGAATGTGGGTCCAGTTATTAAGGATATTTTTCTTAAGGCGTCGTCAAACAAAATGACTTAATATCTACTATTTGGTTGACTGTTTTACCAAGCGGGCGTGTGGTATTAGCATTAGCTTTTGCCATTCATTGGCCAGGATCATAGTGGCTGAGACAACTCACTGATGTTGTTGATTGCACTTTAAATATCTGAAGGTATTTTAAGTAGTTATTTACCCAAAATGTATCAGAATCAATTTTAATCACAAAAAATTAACATATACTGTATAGCTGAAAGCCTAGTAAAATTTGGTCACTGTTGTATCAGAGATTAGAGATTCTCCAAGCAAGTAGGTGCCAGTGCAACAGCCGTCAATCAAGGTGACTTTTGTTTTGAAAACTTTAACCGGAAAACTGCGTTGTCGTTGTGTTTGACTTGACAGTGGATTCAGTCACATGCTGCTGCCTAACGGAGAGCTGATGGAGCCTGATGAGAAAGGCAGGAGGCGAGCCCCTCCGGTTGCACGTCAGCATCTCCTCAAATAGCAATCCGCTGCTGTCACTTGTGTTCCACATACTGACAGACGGACGGCCACAACCCTGAAACAACAATTAGAGGCGAATTTCATCTGGCATGCAGCTGTTTTTTTCCATGTGATGTCAGATGAGAAGAGTAAGGTGAGGCTGTGAGGAGGCTGGCGCTCTGCAAAGAATGATAGTGAGGATCAAGGCGCGCTGTCCCGGGAGAACTCATCCGAAGAGCTGGCCCTGAGAGACCGGGATGCTCCTCTAACGCACCTGGGGGCTTGTGAGTACAAACGATCCGCTCTCTGTCTCTGTCTTCCTGCTATCACTTTAGTGACATCTGCACAGGTTTGGACCGTTCAGCATGCCCTCCCCTCTCCATAGCGGGTGAATTATTCTCGATCCCACCTGTCTGATCAATCATTCATAGGCTTCCTAGTAAAGTGCTGCATAACAGGTTGGTCAGCGATGTATGAAAGTTGCCATGCTAATTTGAAAATGCACCTTCTCCACCCTGCTCATATATGTAACTTAATGCATGCATGCATCAAGGTTTAATATCATGCGGAGTATTACATGCAGTGGGTGATTGGGAGGTTGATCGTGCCCCTTTAAAGTTTGGATTAGAAGGAACGTGTTGCACACTGCGGCCACAGTGCCGGTGCCATGCTAATTAATAAAGGCTTTGTGAGGGGCTCTCCTATCACAGGCACTCATCATTAATCTGCTGATGGCCCAGAGGGCGTGGGTTGCTGTACAGTACGTGATGATAAGGAGAAGGCAGCAGTCCTACTTACACAGCAGGGTTGATTAATTATGGAGTCAGATCTGATGAACTCAGAGACTGTTAGGTGCAGGAGAGAAGACACAGGCATGTCATGGAGGGAAAAAAACGACATGTGTTGGCATTGCCTTTGATTTCCATTATTGACACTGTGGATGAATTATTTTCCTCCAAATGTACAACTTTTGTCTTGTTGGCTCACTGGAAGTGTGTCAACATCATATTGGTGTGATTTCGCAATATGTGGGTATTTGCCAGTGTATCTAAATCGGTGTGTAATGATGCCTCACCTGTGTTAAGCTGCGGTTGGATCCTCGCAGTGCTGCTGAATGTGTGGGTGTGAGTAGAACTTCTCCAGCAGGCTCGCTGCATGTAGATGAATGAATTCCACTTACTATGCAGCAAGGGTTCCCACCTCTAGTGTGTGTGTGTGTGTGTGTGTGTGTGTGTGTGTGTGTGTGTGTATGTATCTCACCTCATTACACTCATTGTGTTGACTTAAGCAGGAGGGTCACCCCTGAGGCCCGTTCTCTTGCCTTATTTAGAAGTGATGCCCCGAATTACATCATACTTGATGCACAGACGCATATTGGGAGAGACATTTCAACTTAGTTCACGGCTCTTATTTTGACTTTCACTTCATGCAGGAGTGTGATGTATATATCCTGGCACAGTCACAAGTATTAAACCGTCCACCACTCAGGACAAGTGTGCGTTGTTGAGAGATGCTTGACTCCTGGATCTCGTATATTTCGAATTTACGATGGAGCTGGTTCGAATTCTGGGCAATTATGTTCACAGCCTGCCCACGCATACTTTGTACAGGAGCTCCTCTATTCTTGGTTGTTCTACAAACGGACACAAAAACACTGTCTCCCTTTACAGCCTGTGTATGGCCCAATATTCTCTCTGTGTATGTATCAAAAATCAAGCATGTCCAACTGCATGTGCGGGGCCGAGCACTTTGAGGCAGAGTCAGCCTTCTGTGGAGGGTGACAGAACAGTCATATGGCGCCCACAGGGCACAGAACAATTCCTGCTGCTGGTGCACCCAAGGCGACAGGACCAGAGCGCCTCCTCCTCCTCCCTCCCTCTCGACTCATCCTCCCCCCAATTCCATCATCCCTCTCTACCTTCATGTCATGGAAATAAACACTCTCTCGGGTTCACTAGCACACCTGCATGTCAGAATCTGCTCTCTATTGGTCTCTCTCATCTAGCAGTAGTGTTGTTGGAAATGTTATATGCACAGCTTTGTATTATAGGTGTGGATTCCTAATATTCTTCCCCTTTTGTATTTGTTGCTGTGTGAAGTTATGGAACTTAGACACACCTCTTAATATATTATATCACTCACAAAACCAATATATAATAGATGCATATAAAAAATTTTGTACTGCAATATGTTTTGCTGTGATGTGTCATGTTCCCAGGTGATTTATAATGGATAAGATGTGAAGCTATGCAGTGCAAATCAGTGTAATACAATATAAAGTGAGAGGGTACTATATTATATGATATAATAAGATATGATACTATATAAAACTTTACAACATGGAAAACATACAATATGATCAATTTGATGAAAGAAAATACATTTTATACCACTTAACACACACACACACAAAATACAATATTGTGTTACATCAGGTTACGTAATGTTATGTCATGTTACATTACATTATATTTTGTAACTTCACCTTGTGTTACGTTAGGTTACCATCAGTTTGATACATTACGATACATTATGATATAATACAGTACAGGGTATGTGTTAGGGTATGATATGAATCTAACACTGAACATGAACTGGAAATAAAGATGGTATTGAATGTGATGTAGTGTGCTGCTATGTGATGAAATGGAGTAAAATTTTTACTATGCACTATAGAATATGATTAGGTTAATATATGTTATGTTAAGGAGAAATGATACAATGTGATTCTGCAGGGTGTTTTACAATAAAGCACAATACAAGACAAGACGGTACAAAATAAAACTTTGCAACATGAAAGGACAAAATATAAGTATTTACTAGGGGTGATTAATGTCACTTGGTTTAAACAATGGTACTCATAAAAAATCAAATAATGTGCACAACATGACTGTGATTATTATTTAATTAGTCTACTACACTGTAAAAATTAAACTTTAAATAGTTTTAAACTAACTGACCCAAGAGTAGAAAGAAATCATTTATGTTTACTACATCAAAACCCACATCATCAAGTTTGGGAATAAAATAGTTGGAATATTCTTTGAGATTACCACAGTGAAGATGTGGAAGACATAGCGTCCTTCCAGCTCACCTAAAGTATGAATTTTAATAAAAATATCGATATCAAGAGTTTAGATACATTTATATATATTTTATATAAATTTTATTACAGGTCAGAGTATCACAATATATTGCCATATCAGTATATTTTTACATTTCTATTAGCATATTCCATAATATACAAGATACATTACCATGTTTGTATTTTTGGAAATTTGTTTTGGACTGAAGGGCTGCACTCAATCCAACTTCCTTCACCACAGTATTGATTAGAAAAAAAGAGAAGACAAATCAGGAAGGATCCACATGGAAACCATAAGTTTATTCAATTTAACTTAAACTTTGCACTAGGAATAATGAGTAATCTAAACCTTGTAGAGCAAGTGGAATTTGCCAAGCTGTTGAGTTTATGTATTAAAGTGAACCATTGAGAATAATACATCATACACCATCACAGTGTCCTGCACACAGAGCTTATTTCTCTCACTCACTCACACGTCCAGACCAGTAAAAAATGAATTAAATGTTAATACATATAAAATCTCATCATTGATGTTTCTGAAGAAATAATAGGAAACTGGTGGTAAATATTAGAATGACTGTAGTGTCTTGTACCTTTTGAGGTCAGTATGATTCACTCAGTTGTCGCACAAACTTACATGTTAGCTCTCTCTGTGAACACAGTCGGTTGGTTGTTGCCAGTTAGCAAATTTACAGATGCTACACTGGCTGTTTTGGCAAGTAAACAGAGACTGGATGAACAAATTGGGCACATTTTCCTGGATAAAAAGAGGTAGAATGAATAGGAGGATATATGTTACTGTGTTTCTAGGAACTGAGATTGAAATGTAAATAGTATGGCAATATCAGTCAACTCACTGCTTTTTAAAGCTTGAATGCAGAAGATAATCTGAAAAATCCAGTTGCTGTTGACCTTGCTATTGTTTTAACAAAGCTGTGTGAATGTTGAAGACGTCCTTAAATGTTCTGAGGCTTGATTTAAATTCTCCTTCAATCCTGAACACTGCTGCAAAAGCAACTTGGTAGGTGAGCAGGTTTTTTTTTTTTAAAGAAATGTCAGGTATCCTTTTTTAAAAACACAAATCCTTTCCCAGTCACACAACAGTAGTTTATCATTTGCACCACCATATAGTTTTCTTTTAAATACTGTAATTCCTTCTCACACAAACTACCACTCTATTTCATAAGCATTGTGTTGGGAGAGAATGTGAGTGTGTAAGTGAGAATTATAGTGTTACAAGAGCAGCTAACTGTTATTTGGGCTTTTGAAGATGTCAGTCATTGTCTCTGGCCTTTAGTTGTTGCTAAAAGGTGCAAAAGTGTGACGTGAGCTTTACAGATAGGAGAGCAAATGGTGCATGAATCCTCCTGGTATGTCTACCCACACGAGTGTGTTGTGTGTGCATGTCAGCTGTGTGCATAATAGCTCAGGGATCCAGGGCCCATGAATTGGCCAGTCAGCCAGACAGATGTGCCCCGGCCTGGACTTGGAGTGCAGGGGGCCTGAAACTGGCCTGCCACCCAGCATTAGTGCCATGGATCCATGACCAAAGAGCTCAGGGCACCAAAACTCACTGTCTGCATAAAACACTCTCAATTATTAATGCTGTGTATAGGGCAATGCACGGCGGAGAGAAGAGAGGGCGGGAACAAGAAATAGGCTCTAGAGATGGAAATAAAGAGTGGGAATATATGAAAGAAGAATCATAAGCATGAGTAGATGAATGCATGTAGAGATAAATTCTTGAATGGTCTCTTTTTGATTCAGGGTCATCCAATAGAAAAGTAAGAAGTGACGTTTGCACTTCATACCATATTTACACAAATAAAGATCACCATAGTAACCGGGAATGAAAAAAGTGACTTGTTAGACTTTCATCTTTTCAAACTACACAACCAGTGTGTAAATTATTCTTTGGAATATCTTTTAACTTATATACTTGGCATAGAATTGAACAGCATCCCATGTTATTAATTGTTAAAAGCAACCAAAGTTTATTGTCCATCATCTCTGTATACACTGAATACATTTCTTCCTAGGTACAGCACTGCAGTAGCTTGCGATCAGAGTGGTAGCTCTGTAATTCATAAGTATTGATTCATCTCTGTGCAGCATTACAGCATAATGTCCCTGAACACGACTGTATGTAAGAACAAGCACCATAAATAAAAGAAGCAAAGAAAAGAAGTGATTTCAACAGCAATACCATCAACTGCCCATTATGTCTAATCTAGTACAATCACACGGACATGCAATTATATGCTTCTGTTTGCGCTCTGAACAGTCCATTATTGCATGTTGATAATGTGCTCCATTTTCTGCTCCCTTTCAGCAGCCAACAACCTGAATAGAGAGGCTCCTGCCCTGGAAATTGTGCCAGCTTTTTGTGCATTATTAAATGAAAATCTACAACAATCCCATGTGGTGTGAGGTAAAAAAGCCTAATAGTTCGAGGCGGTAACCTCTAGTGCAGAAAAATCAAGCCAGTGCAGGAGTACAAAATAAGCGGTTCCCTGAGTGATCACTTTAGGCCCATTAGATGGTGGCTGTTGGTGCCCCTGTTAGGATGACAGTTTCTACAGCTGAATTACAGCTGTGTTGGTCTCTGTACTTGATTTCCTTATTTGTAACAACTTTCCTGGGGGTTAATTTTTTTGTGTCTTGCCTATTTTGATTATATTAAGGCCAGAGGCCATGCACAATTACACATTTTTAAGCAGGGGTATGGCTTATTTGGCTACAGGCAGTGTAGCAGCTGTATATCAGGTGGCAGGGCTGTTGCCTCAACTCCAGCTCTGTGCAGGTTCTAAATTAGCTGTTAGTTTGATTCAACATTTTGAATATTCTGATTTCCACCTTTGGGAACCAGGAACCAACAGGTGATGTCACTTTCTCGTTTGATGCAGTCTGTGGTAGGAGTGAGTATTGGCAAGAACATCACGATACTTGGGTCATGATACAATAATATCATGATATCATCAATATTGTGATATTCTACACAGTTATCTAATCAAAACAACTTTTCTATTTTATTGTGTTTGAAAAAATGAAAGTCAGATGCAGTGTTTCATACATACACTTAACCTGAAAACATAAAGCGTGACACTTAAACTACTGTGACATTAAACTAATGTTGCAAAGAAATTATTTAGTGAAAAACATGGTCAGTTGGTGAAAGTGATAAATGTCACTTGGTGTGAAAAGCGTTACTCGTAAAAAATCTAATATTGCACAAAATATGACTTTGATTATTATTCTATCAGTCTACTACACTGTAAAAATTAAAGTTTAAATAGTTTTAAACTAACTGACCCAAGGAAAGAGAGAAAACATTGATTTTTACTACATCAAAACCAACATCATCAAGTTTAGGAATAAAATATTGTGAATATACTTTCAGTTTATATTTATTATACAGTTTATGAGCAACATACAGGGGAGTAGCTCTTCAGCGCCATCTACCACAGTGGAGGTGCGGAAGACGTATTGTACATCCAACTCACCTAAAATATGAATTTTTATTTTAACAAAAAAATTGATACTAAGCGTTGAAATATGAATATATTATCACACCTCTAGTCTATGGCTATTTTGTTATCATAGGTTCCTTTAAGGCTCTGTGAGGACTTGACAAGTGATTTTGGAGAATTTGCCTGTTCATATACCATGTTTTGAAATGAGATCATCAGCCCCATAATCGGTTACTTCAAAATGACGTGTCTTAGTATCTGTGGTTCAGCTGAACTTTCCCAAGAGAACATTAATTGTTAGCAGACTGAAAGTCCCTATGACGACACTACAGTAAGGTCATTTTTGCTCTGCTTGATGTCACTCTAAACTATGATACAAATTGAGACATACAGAGGTTTTGTTGTCACATTTCTAACAATAATGTTACTTTACCTTGTTGCAAAGATAAGAAGAATCTTCGATCACCATTTATTTGATCCCAAAACAAACGCACACCTTAGAAAAAGTCACGTCCTTACAACAGTGGATGATAGTGCTCATGGGAAACAGAGTCTTCATCCCTGTAAAGCAATATCGATTCCAGTCAAAGGTTCAATTCTCCCCACCTTCTAGTGTTTCTCTTTTCTAATCTTCTGACAAGGTTATCAGCAATGTGTTTTATAAAGTTGGCTAAATAGTACAGTCCCTATTTTTGAAACATTATTTCTATATTTTTTTAACACAACAGGAGATCTGTGTGTATGAGGCTTGTTATTAGTGTAGCATTACGCGGCAGTGGTTTTGAAGCAACCAGCTGTGCACAACTTTTAAAACACTGTTCTGAGAAAGTAAACGACCCACACTTCAGTCAATGCAGTTATACTGTGACTTTTCTCTCTTTGATCGCTCTCAGTAGAGCCTGTGCAGGTGCTGCAGGTTATAAGAGGTGAGTGGCTGAGATCATCTGAGTCACTGATCCTGGATGGTGAGCATACAGGGATTAAAAAGGAAAAAGGACGGGTATTGAATATGTGTGGGTAACTTGTGAGCTTTAGTTCAAATAACTGGTTTGAAAAGTCTTTACGCACACACACCCAAAGCTTTTATGGCGGTAGAAGTCCTTAAGCTGACCTCATTTGGTGTCGCACTTTGATTTTTTAGCCTTCTGATGATGATGATGCATAAAACCCTCTTTTATTTATGTATTTATGTTTTTGGCATCTTGACTATCATTGATCACTGCCCCGTCACCTGTTCCTCTCCTCTTTGATCATCTGAGCATGAGTATGTGTCTGTGCAAGCCCCACTTTGTGCCTCTCAAACAGGAAATACAGCCACAGCTTTGAAAGCAGGTTAAAATTCATTTTCAAAGTGCAACAGATGCAATATTTTATCATCCAGATGGTAAGGAGAGTTTTTGGTGGAACAACAGAGAGAAACGTAGGTGAAGCCCCTCAGTAGGTATGTATTGTTTAGAAAATAACACGTTTGTCCCTGTGTATCAGGCAAAGCACAAAGGGGAGTTGCTTCAGATTCACTTTAGCTGCATAGCTTTGATGCCATGTCCAAAAAGTGAAAGTTACAGCAGACAAAGTGGGGGTGAACTGTCCTGCACATGGTGCTTCCTGCCTTTCTGCTTGGGCAGTCACCACTCTGATAACGGCACAGAGCCACTGTTTTAAGTAACGTCAAATCAATCTTTGGCTGTTTATTGACCTTGTGAAATTCGGCTTAATGCATCCTGACCTGTTTCAGCTCTGTGAATAGAAAACACAGTGACCTCAATGTCCCACTCTCCATCAGTGCCACAATACAAAAGGCTCACAGCTGCAGCTACAGCAGGGTACTCCATTACTAATCTGAACAAAGACAAAAAGCCAGTTTTGTTTTCATTCCTGAAGTTGGAGTTTGTCACTTTTCATAGGTGGAGAAGTACTTATACCAACAGTTTAATCTGTGCAAACACAGCGCGTCATCTGGGTCTCATTAGTGGAGACGGGATGCTCCTCTCTGTGCCACTTCTGCTTTGGGTCTTTAGATACTTAAGCTTAAAAATATTGCCTGCTCTCACTCTAAGGAGCGGGGGGAATGAGGTAAATCATGCTCTGATTTGAGCTGAGCGGCAGAACAGGTGACTTTCTGGTTTAACGTGTGTTTGCTCAGACTTTGCCTCACATTGCTACTTAACAAAGTTAATGTCACATTTCATCTAAATACAGAGATTTTCAACAAACCAGAGCAGAAGCGTGTCATTATGAAGCTCATGTGATCAGGCAGAAAACACAGCCTGCTGCATGAGGTGATGATAGATTTTCTGATGCCAACATGTCCAGAAACTAAAATTATAGCCAGCCTGTGAGCGGAACATAAACAAAAAGAGAAGGTCACTTTTTACTTGTGGATGAGTAACTGTATGAGTAAGTATTTACCCAGCTGTCATTTGAAATGAATATAAAAATATACCATTAGCTTACAAAAGGATCTAACTCCTAATGCATGGAGTAGATCAAACTTTTTTTTTTTTTTAGATTAATCTATATGCATTCAACACCTGTTATCTGTAATGCTTTTATTAAGTGTTTTTAACTGCCATATGTCTGTCACATAGTTGCAAAATTCTTGAATTTTTCAAAGTTGGAAACTTTCCATGGGGGTTAACGTGAATTTTCTGGGATTTATATTAAATGCATTTACCTGGTCATATACCTGTATATGGAATGCAAATATGTCAAACGCAATAATTTCAAATGACAATATAAATGAATTTTTGGAGGATTTTCCCTAACTCAGTCTAACTGTCATTAATGTAGGCATAGACATCTGTCATAAGCACATATTCCTGATACAACCATAAAAGACACTGACCAGTTTTTAGAACTGTAGAGCTTTAACGGTTTCAAAGATGTCAAAATATTTAGGCCTTTTACACAAATAGCCAGGCATTTAAAAAAAAAAAGATCCCCACCTCAATTGTTTTTAAAAATATTTCTGTCAACACCCAGCAGGCAAATCAGTCAGTAAGTGCGGCCTGAGGCATGCCAAACCCATATTTGGCAGTGTCTTTAAGACATTAGACATGTACAATCCAATCAGACTGAGCCCCGGTCATTCAGCTGTGAAGTTTGACAACCAAAAACTCTGTTCCCCAGCATCTACACAAAACCATGAAAACTGGAGTTTCTCAAAATCTTCACTTTAACCAGAGTTTTCAGAAAACATTGTTTTTAGTGATGTTTTGTGTGGATGACAGGTGTAAGAATAAGAATACATGCCGTTTCCCAGATACCCGGCAACGTGTGGACATGGCCTATGACTGTCACCATTGGTTTCTTTCACAGAACAACAAAAAAACCATGATTGGTGAAAATTAAAATAATTTTAACCATCAAATTTTTAGAAAATTTATTTGTGTTGACAGCAACAAAACCCTGAAAATTTCCAAAATTCCAGATTTGAAATTCTCATGAAAAATTTCAGCAAATTTTCCGGAAATTTCTAACCCCTTTGCTACCCTGTGTCTGTAAGTTTATTTCCTGCTTTATTGGTCAGTATTACAGTAAATGTATTAGCAATAGACAATCCTTATTTTCCCTGGCAGTAGTTAGACTTATATCGGCAGGTCAGCTTTACCCAAGATTGAAATTTTAACAAACTCCAATTGAGTAATCCCTGTTGCTGTTGTAAGAGAACAATGAGGCACAAACACGTTAGAAGTTTCAATTTCTAACACGAGAAGATAAGGGGATCGCAGTTTACTTTTTTATCTTGGTTAAAAAAGTCTTCCTTTGTGTCTCTACTCTACTGTTCTCTAAGGGACTCTTTCATTGCAAGTTATGTATGTTTTTTTCCTGGATGAATGTGTTTTTACAGTACACAGTATTGTGAACTGGTGGATTGATGAAAAAGAAGCAGGCTGGTTGAGGAACATTATCTGAACAGGATGTAATCAAGTGTGTGTGTGTTTGTGCAAGTATATTTGTGAGTCTCTACACCTTCCTCAGCCATCTGTGTTTGAGTATCAACAGAATGTGTATATTTGTATGTTTTCTGGCTAATTGGCAACACAGTTGTAGCATCGCCATGCAGATGAGGTGTGTCACTGTGCCATAAGTGTCTCTTCCTGTTTGAGACGCAGACAGCCGGCTGTGTGCACCCCGTGGACGGGTTCACCTTTGCAACAGTAGCTGTTTATTGATTCCTCTGACAGTCACACAGGTGTTAGCGATGGAGGATCAGCCTCTGCGCTCAGAGAGCTGTGAGGACAGCGGGGCGTTCATGCTGACTGTCATGTTTATTTATTCATTAACAGGCGGTTTGCTCCTTGGCTGTGCCTCCGAGGACTGTTTTCACCTATTTCACCTCCTGAGGTTTGAGATAGCGCTGCATTTGATATCAGACCTGTCTCGAGTGAGCAAGCAAGCACGTTTACACGCCGCAGCATCCACCCTTCTGCCTGCCATGAATGAGTGAGACTGGAGGGACAGTGAGAGCTGGAGGAAAGGAAGAATGAAGGGTGGAGTCCTGGGCTCTGGGGACCATGGCGAGGCAGATCCTATATTGATTGGTTTAGTAAGAGAATCCTCCGGCTTTTAGTGGTGCTTCTTAATAAGAGTTGCTTGTGGAAAGAGAGATCACATCATCTGAACTCCACTCCAGAGGCTGCCTTTGCCTTTAAGGAATAGTTCGCAGCTTAAGAATCAAAACAAACAACGGAAACAATGAGAACCATTTGGATTATGGTTTCCAGCACTAAACGATTGGAGGAATTTGGAGTCTTCTTTTCCATAAGTGACTGGACTCTTCTTCAAGATGTACTGGTGGTGATAATCAGGGCTGATGCTGTTGTGAAGTTGAAAATAACAATGTGGCCGATAGCTACTCTGATACTGATAATAATGAACTGGTTACCTTCGCCAAGGAGGTTATGTTTTTGGGAGAGTTTGTCTGTCTGTTTGTTTGCCTGTGAACAACATAAGTGAAAAACTAACAAATGGATCTTGATGAAATTTTCAGGAAATGTTCAAAGTGGGATAAGGAAGAAGTGATTAAATTTTGGAGGTGATCCGGATCACCGTCTGGATCCAGGACTTTTTTTTTTTAAAGGATTCTTTATCATTGTGAGATAGGGACATTTTCACCATATGTGTATAACTCCATGATAAATGGTCGGATTGCTTTGCTAAACAGTTCAAGACCAGGTCAGGATAATTTCTGACAGGTGTAAAAGTATGATCCAGATCCTGGCAATATTCTGTATACTAAGATCTGGAATATGAAATATGTCCTGGGTCATCATAATTTTCAACACTGTCAGGTAACAAATTATTGTACAAACCTGCAACTAACACCAAATTGTAGCAGACAGTCTGCTGAAAGGGAGTATAACATTAAAGTAGGACTAAAGAGTTACCCGACCATTACAATATGCTTAGCGGAGGTCTGCGCTCTCTGAGTGCTTTTCTAGTTTAGTTTTTTTCTATCATTTTGTGAAGCTTTTTAAGCTCTTGTGATGAGGTTTGAGCTGATTCTAAAACAGACGGAAATTTGTATCTGAACCTTTTTATGACCAATCATGTGTAGTTACTACTGGAATAACAGAGGGACAGAAAAAAAAACCTTAAAAAAAGCATGATAACCTCTCTTTAACTTTATTTTTTACAGACACAGGATATAACTTAATAGTTCACTGAGTGAGCCACTTATGTTTACAGCAATGATGGACTATGGGACTGTGATTTCCTCTTTAGTGACTTTTGTTCAGTGTTGGAGAGGGTTTTTTTTATAATTTTTGGGCATTTTGCCTTTTACTTTTAGACAGGAAAGGTAAAGAGAGACAGGAATTGTGGGGAGTTGAGAGAAGGGTAGGGCTGGGACGATACGCTATTCTGGCATTTCGACTCTATTATGATTTTCGGAGTGGCGATTCGATTTTAATTACGATTCTTCGATATTTACTATTTTGGCGATTTTTAGTTTGCTTCTTTAACACCAGACTATGGGAAAAAGATAAATGATGATGATGATGTCTACAGACAGGAGCCATATTTTCCCACAAAATGTACATCGTGTGAGTCAGAGAGAAACATTTCACCCCCTTCTGGAGAAAGTGGTAACTAATTTCCAGAAAAAAAAGACAAAGAATCACAATTTTGATATTGTCAAACAAAAACAATATCAAGGTATATGAATTTTCATTTTTTTTCTCCCATCCCGAGGGAAGGGACAGATGTGCAGTGAATGGTCAAGGCCGACTTTAGCCAACAGGACAAATTTCTAGTCATCAATGTAATTCTGGAAGAAAACAGCGCATTGCTGTTTTTTTTTTAATAAATAATATGAAGTTTTGATAAGTAATAAAAAGGTCATAAACTCGAGCACCATAGCCACTTTCCCAGGTGTGTGATCCTCCTATATGGAAAGATGGCAGTAAGGAAGGAAGCAGAAAGTTCCACTACCTACCAGACAGCACATAGCAGGATCACACAAAACAAATCTCCTGATCTCACGGTGGGTTTGTGCGCTTGTCGCAGCATGGATGTTGTGGGGTGTTTGTGCATCGACACAGTCTCTTTCGCTGCACGCACCTTATCTGTCTATCTCGGTATTAAGTCGCGGCTTCAGAGAAACGCTGAGCTATTTCAGGAGGCAGCAGATAGTGTTAAGCGAGGAAGTGAAGTGACACAACTGGGGTTGAGATTTGCTCTTGCCTGAAAAACCTTGAAAACGTCTTTATTTAGTGCATTGCTCCCTCGACACCTTGCAGATTGCACCTTGTAGCTACCATCAGATAATGGGTTGCCACAGAAGCAGCAGCACATCAGGTGCATAAAGAAATACATCCACTCTCTCGACAAGTATTCTGTCACTTTTTATAGAAAAACAATGTGTAAATGGGATAGATTTTGTCAATGTGTTACTCAGTCCAAAAATAAATATTTTTCATCATCATCTTGACTTATTTATATTTGCATTATCAGTTTGATGCTCAGTGACTAACAGAACTTTGAAGAATGTGAAACATATGATACTTTCTGTGTGTGTTTTATCTGTGGAGGAGCTTGGACTATTTTGGGCTGTTTTTGATGATTTAATTTTATTATTTATGTATTCACCTCCACATGAAAGAGAGCTGAGGTCCCAAGTGGTCACTGTCTTTTTCTCTCTTACACACTTTTCTTTTCTTTCATGCAAGCACACCCAGAAAAAAAATCCACATTTATTGAGACATTTTGGATGATATTTGAAGTCCACTTCACTATACACACGTTTTTTTTTCTTTTAAAGGAGCCATACACATCAGCCAGGTCTATGTCAGAGTTAAACCATGCGATAACTTCCAGCATGATCGTTACATGGTGTATGTCGAAGTGCAGCTGGTTGTGTTTTCATGTGCTTGTGCTTGTTTAATGAAAGCACCTGCTGTGTTTGTGCCCTTCACTCACCCGTCTGATCAGTAGCAAGCTAGGATCTGACAGCGGGGTAGCTGTCATTGGATCACTGCTAACCCAATTAACCAAGCTGCGGAGTAACCCAATTAGCAGGACCTCTGCACGATATTAAACCAATACACCCTGTCTCACACACTCACACACACATGCCTCTTAGTGGCATCAAACACGCAGGGCCATAGGTCAAACCCCAGGTATAAACTCTACTGGTATGAGGAGCCTCTGTCTCGCTGAGCAAATATTGCCCATAATATTAATATGATGGTATTTTTTTGTCTGAATGAGGCTTCCTTATGTCTTTTTTTTGCTGAAGACTAACCCCAACCAGCCCTTTATACTGATTTATTTAATTTCATATTCATTTTTGAACAACTTGAAAATATCTTTAGAAGCATTTTCTAAAGTGTTGCTGGTTATAGCTGCTGTTAGGTTAGATGTTAAGCTGTTTTTAGGGTTAATGGGTAGCCTTGATATCTTAATTTTTTCTTGTTATTTAGAAGTTATGAAAACAAAACAACAAATCTGGTATAATTCCTAATATCCACGTTCTGTTGGCCCTGCACACTGCAGAGTGATCCATGCCTGTTCTTGTCAATCCTCATGTAACTAGATAATTAAAATAGACAGTATTTGGTGGTTGCAGCCCTGAATTTGGGCATACACTCGCAAAATTTAGTGCAGTTAGCTTTATTTACATTTATTGTTATCACTGACATGGATATTAAGTGTACAATATGGTTGATAATGGATTTGATTTGATTTTTATTTATCCCAAACATTTGCAAAGTGGAAAAATGAATTAGTACACAGTTTGTTGCTTAAAGAACAACAGTGTTACAATAATCCAATGTCTGATAATAATAATGAAAGTAACAACCAAGAAAAGAATTAACATACCTGCACGTTTGAGAAGGGACAGGAGGAAGCTGAAAGCTTATATGAACCTGGCCTTACCTACGAATTCATAATGTAGTGAGTTGTCATAGAAAAACAGGCCTTAAAATGATTTAAAGCGCTGGTGATCCCATTTAACATGTGTTTTTAAATTACTGTAACTTTTCAACCATCTTAGCTTGCGAAAAAATTCAAACCCTGCCTGAAAGAAGAGAAGATGAGCCCCCCAGGCATGATCTCTGATTCTTTTCATACCAAAACAACAAAAAAATCCAAGTGGACTGTATGATACTTGGGTGAGAAACAGCTAACCTCTGGTACTGTTTATCCCTTTACTTACTGAGGCTGAAATGGCTGGACATATTTTGTTATTCTGAATGTAAAAAGTCTGAAAATGCCCTTTGTTTGAGTGCTTTAGCTCCTTTATCCAGTGGTAAATATAGTTTTAACATCTGGTAAATGATTATTGCACATAATATGGAAGTATTAGCAGTGAAAAAGTAGAATAGTTTTGACTTGGGCAAAAAATCCAGGAGTTACACCACTTCAGCATTTTCACAATATTTCCATTGTTTTGCTAAGCAAGGTTACGTCACATACTTGTGGTTACCAAAGTGAACCATGTCCAACTGGAAAGTGCAAATTCTTCTGTTTCCAGTGCTGTCTGATTAAACAAATGATGACAGAGCTACGGTAATGACACTCTGGCCAAGGTAATGTAGCTAGTGCTGTGGCAGTAGGTGTTAAATTCAGTGCAAAGGAAAGCTCAGTTGAAAATGGTGAAAAAGAAAAAGGAAAAGCTCTGAAAACTGATGCATTGGTTCGTTGAGCTGACACCACGTGTATGGAGGTTGCAGTCCTTGTTGTGCTGGTTGACGGCTCCAACGTGTGTTTTGTTTCCTACTCTCTGTTCTTGGAGCCTATCCCAGCTGTCATTGGATAAGAGGCGGATGCACCTTGAGCAGGTAGCCTGGCTGTTACTGGGTAGAGACAGACAACTATTCACACTCTCATCTTTGGTCAATTTAGAGTCTCCAGTCAATCTGATGAGCATGTTACGGGGCTTTGGGATTGGGAGAGGATTCACACATGTCTTTACATTCAATTGAAGTGTAAGTTATGATTTTTTGTTATGGCACTGATGCAGAATTGAATATACAAAAAGCTTAACTTTGGAAAAAAAAAAGGTTTTGACAAGATTTTTGTTGTAAAGTCAACCAGTTCCAATCAGTATTTTCACTCTTCCTCTCTCCTCTTGCTTCTTTCACATCCCCCTCTCATCTCTCACTGTGAGCTTAGTCTTCACCATAATCAGCTCAGGTGGAATCACACCCGAGACAACCTAGTTTTAGGTTTTTCCTCTTCAGCTTTAACTGCTCCCATATGTGCCCATCCATGTGGCATGAACATGAACACACTCAAAGCCCACATTAAACAGTCAGATAAACATTATTTAGACAGTGCTGTAAATGTGTGAACGTGAAAGCACTTCAGAGGGAAACTAGTGTATATTATGGGGAAAAAATAACCTGATAAGGTAAATTTTTCACTCAGTGTGAGTTATAGCTTTCGGCTCCTAACACCGCTCATCATTCTCCGTGCTGCAGCAGGCTTTCCTCTCGCATCAAATTAGTCATCTGCTACTTTTCTTCAGTGTCAGAGGCTGTGAGGAGTGTAATGGATGAGCAGGCGTAGTAACTTGGCAGGAGCTGTGCTGGAGTGGAGGTGTAAGGTAGGTGGCCTCGGACGAAAAGTGTAAAGAAAGGCAGCATGACTCACCCCGAGAGGAGCCTGCACACTCCATTGAGAAGCAGCCCACAGATCTCTCCCTCTCCTTCTCTCCCTGTCTTGTCTTCCTCGCCATCTGCGGTGCCGTGCGGGGTAACATGAGAGGAGACGGGCAGTGATGGCAAACATGTATGTAGGTTAACATTTCACAATTCACCTGAGGTAATGGTTTTTCCATAAGCCGCCATTGTTGAGGCTGACCCGGCTTTTAAGACTGAATCAAATCGATGGCTTCTAGTCTGAGGCTGGGAGAGGCGGGGAAGCCTCTCTCTGTGTCTGCACAGCCACGATAACACTGCTCAATGGGCACTAACCACCTTTCAAATGGAAATGGAATATCCAGTGCAAATTAGACACAGTCATCGAAATTATACTGGGATGTGAATGGGGGATGCTAGCGTAGCGGTTTAGGGGTGTGTCGTGCTTTCGGCTTTGTTGTGCCGGAGCTTAGCTTTTAACGGGCAAATGAGTTTCATGTTGTGCTTTCTTCTGGCTTCGCACAAAAAAAAAAAAATCACACACACCAATACACACACACACACACACACACACACACAGATAGACTGTGCTGCATATTGAAGCATGTGAGATGGGATGCAAGCTTGCAAGTGCAGAGAGTGACTCACCCAAAACCACGGGGGCGTGTGCTTCAGAAAGTCTGCTAACTTACAGTATGCACTCATCACAGCGCCAGTTCATCCTCTTCTGCCCCCCCACCTCCCTCCTCACCACATCTCTCCTCCCTATCGCTCTCTCCACATCCCTCATTAGCTTGCTTGCAAACACACATGCACACACAGACAAACCGGGGATGAAGGGGAGGATTCATAAAGTGCTGACATAGAGAGCGAACACTGTGATCAGATTGAGTACGGGCTCAGTCCTGTAGAAACCCCCGGGAATGGTTGAAAATAAATCACTCATAGATTCTGCCTGCCGTAAAGATTAAAGTAGAGGGGAGTGTGTGTATGTGTGTAAAATGAGACCGCTAAGTTTTCCTGTGAGTGTGTGAGTCCTTTTGTGTGAAGTGACATCGTTTGTGTACTGTGTGTGTGTGTGTCTGAGAGACTGTAAAGCTAATGAAAAGAGCCACTGGGTGGGTGTGTGGTGGTAAATGGTTGCATGAAAGTGTCGACATGTGTAACTGCTCCAATTGGCTCTGCGGAGTTGTCCTCAGGGAAATAAGAGCAGCAGCACAAGCAGAGATAGACGGCCATGGACAAAGAGTTATAAGTGTGTCCTTTACGTGCAGGTTCTCGCTCGTTTCAAATCAAAGATGGACATCCAGCTGAAACAAGCCAGAAAAATTTGTAGAATCAGAAAAAAATCATGAAAACAATTTTTTTATGGCTGAGATACTGTGTCAAAGAGAACAAAAAGAAATGGACAGTGAGACGATTCAAGCAACTTGATTCAAGAATTGAATTCAAGTCAGGGAATGGTTTGGTCGTAGGTGTTGCAGTCCAGTGCCAGAAAGAAGTCTTTTTTTGTTATCTATTTTCTTATAAACTGATCCAGATGCATTATAGTATGATAAAATTTGTAGTTTATGCCCACATGAGAGTAAGATAGTTAGCAAAGATTAGGGATGTCCCAATAAAGATTTTTTGAATTCTGATCTGATTTATTCATGATATGTTTTGCTGATACCGATCCAATACTGATCCGATATCGATCTGATACAATACCTTTCTCTGATAAATCCCAATCTCTGTTGGGGGTCAAGGAACACTCAATTTACAAATTTTGCAAGACCCTGTTTTACTATCATTGCTTGCCAAAGAGAAGTAGTCCCACACGTTTGCAATGTGGTTTGATTTACAGCAAGCGTTTAGCGTGGAGGTGCTGAAAAAGTGAAAACTGGATCGATCCTGACCACGTAACGAAAATGCGATGCTATCCAGAACTCCAAAAATAGCTGGACCGGGCACCAATTCTGATCAGTGTATCAGATTGGAGCATCCTTAAAGGTCCCCTGTTATGCTAAAATCACTTTATTAAGTCTTTAAGTGAAATTTGTGGGTCTTTGGCTTTCCTCCCAGCCCACAAAATGTGATATTTAATGACAAAACCTGTACTTAGTAGCGCTTGTGAATGTAAAATCCTGATCTAAAATGAGCTGTTTGGATTTTGGGGATTTGCCGACATCAGCAATTGCCTTTTTTGACCAATCAGGAGCAAGTCTGACCTGATTGGTCCACCGGAGCAGATACCCACAAACCCCCCCCCCCCTGCCCATTTATCAAGGAAATGTGCCAGCTACACTCAATGTAACTGTGCATGTGTGTGCTAGTCACTTCATGGCTGACTGCTTTTCCAACTTTGGACAGTACAACAGAGGGCTAGCGAATAGACTGGTCCTGAATCTAGGCTCATTACCAACCATCCACCAACAAACCTGGGACCCTGGAAATGTGAGCGTGAGTGTAGCCTGTTGTTTTAGCCTGTGATGTTACAATAAATGAGCTCCGCTGTTTTCTAAACATTGTGCACTCGGACCTTGTGGCGTCACTCTCAGTGACACAGAAGACCGGCGCGGTATCAGCAGTGGCTCATTTACATATAAAGGTCACGCCCACTAAATCAGACCGTCCTGGACAGAGGGGCGATGAGAGCCTGGAAACAATGCTGCTGTGCTTGATTTATTGACTTTTTGGACCAAAACTTGTTACTAACATCTCATGAAAACCTCAACGATCCATATTAAACTGGAGAAAAAGAGCATAATATGGGACCTTTAACAAAGATACACACATTTACTGCCATACATACAGGTTTTAACTGAAATCCCTCCTTATCAGCCAAAATACAGCCAACATACTCTTTGATCGTCTCGGAATGTTTTGCTCCTATTCATGTTGTAAAATCTTTTTAATGTTCAAATCTCCAGCGAGCCAGTCTGCACACTCACTGGGCTAACCTCAGAGGTCCATGTCTGTGGTAAAACTTGTGTCGCTCATGTTATGGATGAATGAATGAATGAATAAATGTAGGATGGTGATGGATTGCATAATGCAGAAAGACATCAGTTTATTTGGTAATTGGATTGATGTACAGTATATATCCTGCATCTCTTATACAGACTTCTGTTATCTAATCTTGTCATGTTTGTGTACAAAGACACTAAAAAGGAGAGAATGATGTTAAAAAAATACAAATTATGTGATGATCAGCTTAAATTAAATCAATGATAAACATAGTGAATTTCAGAGAGCATACATAGCTTCACACAGATATACAACATGCAAATAAATTTGACGTGCACATAACTAGGTGTCTATGTGTATTTGTCTTCGTTTACATGCACACAGTGTGTTTTTTTGTGTCTGTGGGCTTTGTGTGCACACTGTGTTTATTCAAGACTTCCTGGGACTCCATATGGTGTCAGGGGTGATAAATGTGCTCTGGGGGCAGCACTCAGCAGCTGTTTATGGACTCATGGAGGAACACACCGAGCCTGGCCTGTGCACTCTAATGTCTAAAGGGCTGCAGCCAAGTGGGTGGATACTCAAAAAAAAACAAAAAAAAACCCCGCATACAGCACAATGCCCTCCCTATGTAGTTGGTTCAGATCCACCTGGAGTAATACCCCTCTCCTGTCCTTTGTCCTGTTTAAGCAATGACTTGCAAAAAGGTAATGAATAAAATAATGTGTGGGAATAGTAATAAGTACAAGGCTTTAATATCTGACTCAGAATGTTCTGCTTTGGTTTCAGACCACAGGAGCAAGACTGTACAAGGTGCTTAAAACCCCCTCTTGTGCAGAAAGGTTAGCTGAGTTTCACTTTTGCCGCTAATTCAAAAAGTCTTTTTCTTTGTAACCGTTTATTGAGCTAGAGAGGATTGGAGGGTGCACAGTTGGCTTAGGGAGAAGATAAGGGAACTAATTCCTTCCCTCCTCTGCTTCTGCTCTTTGATCCTCACCTCCCGCTTCATATCTCTTTGATTGCCATGTTTATGACAGCTCCTTTGCCTTTTTTTCTGCTCTTGCCTTTTTCCTCTCTTACTGTGTGGTGTTGCATGTCAGCGGTTCATCTGCCGTTGGAGGTCCTCTCGCACACATGCACACACTCTGATGCCCGCATAGACGCGCGCGCGGAGAACGCACAATCTAAGCAAGACACACTCACCCTCCGCCCTCCCTCATCGAGGTAAAGTGAGTGCACCAGCATCCGCGATGAATAATTGAGTTATCTGGCTCCGCGCAGAAATAGCAATCTCTCTGCACAAGTGTGAAAACATCACTTGCCACCCGAGACCTGGGAATGAGTGCTGCCATGTGGGTCTACATGTGTGTGTGTGTGTGTGTGTGTGTGTGTGTGTATGTGTGTGTTTCTGTTCGCGTTGATGCTTGTCTGACTTCTGTGTTTACAATTTATGTGAACACTGTAATCCTGCAGTTGACGTTGCACCGAGTTTGTGACATTTTGGGAATTTTTGGATCTGAGCTCCAAAATGAAAACCTAACAAGCTCACTGTGCAAAAAAAGAAACCTGAAAAAGTATAAACATTTACAAACAAGGACGCAGCACGACAGATTTCCCTATCAGTCTGACATCTTTCTTTCTGAGTTGAGATGTGATTGTGTGTTGATGTTAATAATTTGCATCTGCAGTGTTTATGAGTCCATCCTGAGCCAGGAAAATATATTAACTCTCACCCATAAAAAAGATGTGCACAAGGCCTCCAGCACAGAGAACATGTTTAACATAAATTAAGTCTGTGTATTGTGCAAAGCTAAACAATCTAATGCAGTGTTACAGCAGGACTGTATCTGTAGAATTCAATTGCTGTTTACTTAAAATGTACTTTTTGAAAATGCTGGATGTTGCCGTTTTTTGGGAAGATGTAGAGTTGGTGACAGGGGATTTTTTGTCCATGGCTAGAATGCTTATGTGTTTGATTCAGAGACCGTGTTTAAGCGTGGATGATGTGCTCCCATCTTTCCTGTTACTAAAAAGTGAAGCCAAAATCTTGCCACAGGGGGCCCCGGACTCAATTATCCCATCGAGAGGGCCAACTTGCTGTTTAGCATCTTCCCTATGGAGTTGGTTCTGCTGCCTGTCACTACCGGATCAACTGGGGATTTGCGCACACATGGGGTTAGCATGCGTAAGACGGTAACTCTACTTGGACAAACTGCCCAAAATGTTGCTGGAGATGTTTCAGGGACCAGAACAGTCCACACAAAACAGATTCCTGTGTCCCGTCTTAATTGTAATGGCACGGTAGTGTTGACCCTGAAAACACACTTGTTGGTGTTAAGGAGTCAAAAACTTTTTGAAATCAATTTTTGACTACCTGGTGAAACTTGATGCAGAAATGCTAAGAAGTGTGTCATAAAGACACATTAAGACACACTCCTGAGCATTAAACTATTCAAAAAAGAGTACCTTGGATTTTTTTTGGCCGTGTATCCTGATCCAAAGAGCATCTCAAACATAAACCCTTTTTGAATCCAGGAAGCCATATTTATGCTGTTTTTTTTTTTTTAATTTTGTGCTTTTTTAAAGCTGACTCTCATTGTTAGAGACATTTCCATGACTCTTATGTTGAACAAGTTGAGTAACCCCGTTAAAGGGAAGTCTCAGGAAGAAAACACTGTCTTAATTCTCATCAGGTAGTTAGAGTGTCATTGTAACAAAATAAATATGTGTAGGATTCTCCAGCATTTTAAGTACTAGACTGGCAGGAGTTGAATATTTTACCCTGAGTTACCATGGATCAGAATTCGAATGAAAACATTCTGTGACATGCACAAACAGAAATCCTCATTTCCAGTCGTTGGTTCAGACAAACAACTGCGTCTCACAATGAAAGCTTCAAAAAGAAGAAGACGACAAAGGAGGCAAAGAAGAAACAACTCCAACGTCCCACAGAGGACTGAGAACATGCAGGACACCTCCACTGAGTATGATCCGTCGTACAACTTCTACCTGAGATCAATGGAGAGACAGATCAGGTCCTTGCTTGGAGACTGTGAGGCCAGGCTCACCAAGAGCACAACTGAAGGAGAAGTCCTCCTTGAGATCAACGAAGAGGCTCTGGCTAACCATCTCTATCGCCTCAAAGAACACAGAGAAGACATCCTTGAGAGGGACTCACAGCTCAGGGTCATGAACGAGAAGCTTAAAAAAGCTCAAAATGATATTGTTTTAGAGAAATGTAAGCTGGAGGAAGCTTTACAGGAGGCCCAAATGCTTACTACTGCCCTGGAAAAGTCAGAGGACCTCCTGAAGAACGAGCGCCTACGCCTGCAGCTGGAGAAAAGCGCCATTCTCAATGAAGCTGAGAAGTCCAGAGCCTCCTTCCAAGCTGAGCTGAAGGGGCAGAAGCTGGAGAACATAAAAATGAAAGCTGCTCTGAAGGAGGCCAAGGAGCAGCTCAAAACACTTGGAGCGCAGTGGCAGGAGGAGAAGTCGTCACTCGTTCAGGCTGTAGAGGAAACCAAACAGCAACTGCAGGAGAAACAAAAGGAGCGGGAGGAGGCCCAGAGCTCCATCATGGCCCAACTCGAACACATTGAGAGCCAGTTAACTGAAATAGAAAAAGGGAACAAGTGGTACAGAAGACTCTGCTGCTGTTTCTGATGCCTGGCCCTCTGACTGTGTCCAGTACACAGATGTGTGAAATAAAAAAATCATATTCATGCCACTTGTACCTTGCTTATATGTTCCACTTCTGCCATCAACTCAGAACACATCAGCCGTCTGCTGATGACAATACCTGCCTCTGACTCTACTTGACTAACAACGGCAGTATGAAACCAAAGAAATCCTTTTTTTCTGGTTTACTTGCAGTTTAACCACTTGTGAGGAGTTTACCTGTTTGTTAAACAGAAATGATCCATGATCTACAAAACCAAACAAGACCTTGAGTGTTGTAAGGTGAAACGTGTCAGACCATATATTAAGAATAGAATACAACTGAATAGAAAATATTTTATTTATCCCCGAGGGGGAAATTCAGGAGTCACAGCAGGATTTAAGAAAACAAAAGTAAGAAAGTATATAAGGTCAAAAAGGTGCAAAGTGCAAAAAGGTCCTCAAGAAAATAGATGACGACATCCCGTCCACCACTCTCCAGCCCAGTCAGGCTCCACCTCCACAGGGTCCAGGACTGAGCTTTTTTTGACAGCAAGAAAACTCCCAATTTTATATGTGACTGTTTAAGAGAAATAAATGTAAGATTTGTTGGTTAAATCCACCCTCAAAAAAAGAAGCATACCACTTTTAAAATGCTCGTTAGTTCAGTGGAGTTTATATGGATGATTTTTAATGCCTTTCAGGAAGTCAGGTTATCACAAGACACAAGCAGATTTATCACTTTAATAGAAGGTTTTGTTGTAATAACTGTTTAATGCTAAAAAATTAAATGGTTCATGTGACTAATACCTAGCTGTAATATGATATAGCCATAAGACAGTGTTTATAGTGTTCATCTTAAAGCTGTTTTTTTGTTTTTGTTCAAATTCTCCATTAGATTAACAAAAGTGGTTTCCTGGGCTTCACACATTGAAACAAAAATAAGAAAAACAATTAGAATAGAATAGAACTTTATGGTCATTGTAACAAGTACAACGAAATTGAAGTCACAGCAGCAATCAAGAAAACAAAAGTAAGAAAGTGTAGAGAAAGTGCAAAAAGGTCCATAAGAAAATAGATGATGACAGCTTGTCCGTCATTCTCCAGTTCAGCCAGCCTCCACCTCCACAGGGTCCAGGACTGAGCTTCTTCAGTCATGCTCCTGGATCTCTGTCTCCTGGATCCTGTCTGCTCACAGCAGGTGAAGCTCTTCCAATGTGGCGTTGGTGTCTGGTGTTAGCTCCGTTAGCCATGTCTGTAAATAGCATGATGCTACACTCCCCTCTAGTAATCCCTCTGTTGTTGGGTTAGCACAGCTAGCTCGTCCATCTTATTGGAGACAGATCTTATGTTCCCAATAACGATGGATGGAAGGACAGGTCCATGTCGTCACTTCTTAGCTTACACCTGAGAACCAGCATGTCGTCCTCACCTCCTTTTCCTCACCTTGTGGGAAGACATCAGGCCTTACACCAGTTAGCATTGACATGCTACAGGCTGCTAACAGCTGAGTTCACAGGCAGCCATAGCCAACAGGGTGGCGCCTAGCAACCTATAGTGGCTGTTAAGGAAAATAGGAAAAGGAAAGGAAAACAATTATATAAAGTCACAAAAACGATAACACAATTAAATAAAGTTTGAAATAGTAGCATAATCAAACAAAGTTATACAAAAAAAAAAAACCCAGAGACTTCTTCCACAAAAACAAACAAAATATCATTTATATCACCAAAAAAGGGGGAATTTCTCCTGTATGGTCGAGGTGTCCTGAGACGAACTGATGTATGTACCTTGACCATCTAAAGTAAAAATTGACTGGAGTGTTATCTTTGAAGAGCAGTATGTTTTATGTGCAATATTGTTTTTTTCTGTGGGTGAATAAAATGTATCTCAACTTCCTATAAGTTTCAGGAAAAGATGTAAAAAAAACTCCTGAAAATGCCAGACAGAAAACAGATTATTAAAGGAAAGGGGATTAATTTTTCACTGATAAGATGTTCAGTTTCAGTCAAAATCTTTGCGCTGTTGATATGGACCATGAAGAACCTGTGTCCATCAGGGTGCTCGTGTATAAAAAAACAAGAACATTTTAATGACATTCATGTTCTTTCACAAGTTCCCATTTACCATAATAGTGGTGCTGCTCACTAAGAGCAGAGCAGCTAATGAGCGTCTGAGAGGTTTTAAATACACCTGTGCACATTTAGCCATTTAAACTACAAGTGGCAGCCTTCTGTGCGGTTACAAAATTACATGTTATTAAATTGCGACTGCAGTTTGATTGATTGTGCGGCACTAGTTAGCATTTATTTATTAACTTTTTTCTCTCTCTGTTCCTTCTCTCCTATTTTAATCTAATAAAGGACGCTGCAGAAGCTGCATTTGTAAACAGATTTGTCAATCATGATGTCACTTCCCCTCCCTCATTTTCAGATAATGAATTACCACTAAACATCAGATTTATAGAGGTGTTAGAAAAGAACAGTTTATTAAAAAAAAAAAAAAAGTCATCCCCTGTACATTAGTGCCTAAACTGAAATTAGTGTTTCAGACCCAAGTCTTTAATTAGGATTTTTGTAATCCTGTAAAAGTTCATTTTTTTGGCTTGTTTTGAACTTGGTTTCTGGTCTTTTTGTGGCTAGCTTTTAGCAGAATTTTGATGAACCGTAACTTTTGGCACTTCTGCATAGGTTTCATTTTTTGGATGTTGCCCCTTGGTGTTTAGGCTTCGAATGTTCAGTGGTAGAGATTGGAGCCACGCTGTCGATTCTATGTACAGTGCAGTCGAGAGAAGGAGCTTTGAACATTTTGGCTTCACTTTTGGGAAGTGGTTGTGTTGTCCCTCTTTATTTCAAGCCCATGGTTTTGAATACAAATCTGTGTTAGTCTTCATTACCTAAAAGGTAGTATCAGGGAATCAGAATGCAAATAATGAACAGATCTGTGCTGTTACTTTTGAATATTCCTGACCAGATGTTATAATACTGCTGTAGAATATTTTCAATCACACTCCTTTCAGAGGAGATCTCTGAATCATTCATTGCAGCAGCTTAGATATAAATCTATATTGAGGATGAGAAGTTAGTACCAGAACATCTCTTAGACATTTCTTCTGTGGTGCAAGCAGACACATTTTCAGCAAATGTGCAGTGCATCCTCAGCACTGAGTAGTCAATGATATTTGAGGGTAAGACCTATTTTTACAGCACGCTTTGACTGTGATGACAGCGCCTCCTGAGATTATCATAGCTGCCTAAATCCTCATAACTAGTGCTATTGGTGGAAGCTTTAGCAATTCAGACCGTCTCTAAAAAAGACTGACCTGATGTAAATCAGCTCAGAGGCCTGGCATATACTCTCCATGTGCACGGCTCCCGGGAGCCCTCTGAAGCAATCCGTACGGTGACACGACAAAGCTGAGGGAGCAGAATCACAGCAAACTGACAAATAAGGCCAAATCTGACAGGCGAATCCTCAGAGCAGCTCTGCAGTTTGACAGATCCTTCAGCAGAGAAGCGCGGGAGCCAACGCCCTGCACAGCAGCAGCAGCAGCACCATTCATTAATGCTATTTCATAACACTACAGTAAGGATGGTCCCACAGCAGCAAGGCAGCGTGAAATAATGAACGCAGCGTCACATGTCAGATATGAATCAGAAAGAAACCAGAGTCCAGCAGCAGAGCAAAGGGAGGTTAATGTGAGGACTGGAGGGAAAGGTAGCCTGCTGTGTGATGTTGTAACTCAGGCCAGGAGGCGGGGGGGTGGCAACCAGCTGTTTGGTCTAAAAGCTCTGTTATGAGGGGACGGCTGCAGATTAAACAGCAATCTGACTGATCCAGCCCACACACTCTCCCCTCCCTCCCTCCCCACCCAAACACACACACATGTACACATCCATCATGGTAAAGAGGTGCTGCTGTCTGTGAGTAACCACTTTATCTACTGCTGGGCCATGAAGCTAAAGAGTCTCTGGCCTCTATGTGTGACAGCCTGGTGCCAAAAGAGGAACTGAAACTGCAAAAGCAGGGGGCAAGGAGGAGACGGGGGCTGAATGTGAGGGGTTAAATCTGGGGCAGGCTGTCCCAGGATGGACACGAGCAACAGCTGCCACAGGGATGCTGGTGTTGTACTAATGTTATTGAGACCCTTGCGGGGTCGGAATAGGGTGGTTGGAATAGCGACAGCGCATGCAATGAAATAAATTCAAAGTTCACCCCCTCTTCTTGCAGTTATCTAAGAGTTTGCATATGTTTGACAGCACTCTTGCACTTGCACTGACACTGCAGCCAGGGAGATGTAGCAAAAGTGCACGGTTTCAGTTTCAGGCGTGAAGCAGCGCTGAGGTTCAGGCCTGAGGTCTTAGACTTCCTCTGTGTTTTCAGCGGGGTTAAGAGTCTTTAACATGGAAGTCGCCATTAATCTCCTGTGCGCAGACAAGCCAGGCAGAGTTGGGAATATCAAAACACATATAGGGAGAAGTCTCCCTGGATCATTTGAAATCCTGTTTGGATGTTTCACCACATTGCAAGCTTGAGAGATTGAGCTGATCCTGCTCCCATTTTTCCTCCTCTGTCTCTCTTCTTCCTTTGTTCTTGTGTTTTCCTCTCCCTCTCCTCCTTCCTTTTCTTCGTCTTTCTCCTTTTCTGACATTCTTAGCTGTGACTTTGTCTTGTCTGCCTGTGTCTCTTTCTCTCTTGTGCGCGCGCTTCTCCTCTTTTTTTGGTGCTTGCTGGGGGATTGGGGAGGGTTCCTCCAAATTGGCACACAGATGAATAATGCATCTAAAGCAAAAGCAGAGAGCTGGGGTTGGATATATCTGTCTGTCAGACTCTTTCTCTGTATTACAGTTATGTTGGGAGTTAGGCTGATACTTCTGAGGTAAAAAAAAAAAAAGATGTTTATCGCGTATTCTTGCAGCTTCCAATTTGCTCTCCTCTCTGTCATTAACACTCATTGCCTGTGATTGGGTGCACGCATGGTCACAGAGCTCCACGGGTGTCATGCCACTTACACGGCTGTGCAACATCCTTGAATCTGGAAGTTTTTCAAACAGGCTGCTGGTTGTTGTGTTATTTTTTTTATTTTGCGACGACACACATACATAATGCATGCGTGGGATTTTGATTCCATTTGATTCTCTGTCGCTGTTTGCGTGAGTTTGTGCATGCGTGCGAGTCTCGCTGTTTCTCGCTATTCCCAAACTGCTGCGTTGAAAAGCAAACTGCACTCGTGAGCATAAGCTCCGCAGTAGCACCATCATTAAAGTAATGAGCGGAAAGTTAGCGCTGAAGTCAACCATAAACAGAGAAATAGAGGGAGAGACAGCAGGGAAGAGGAGGAAGAGGGAGAGGGAGAGGGAGAGAGATCCTCAATCCCATAAGGATAAATCTTAAATCCTGAATGTTGCTTCTGACTCATTCTGGTTAATTAAGTCGAGTCAAGTGAGAGGAAAATGGGGTCTTGCCTTGGCTGAGTGTATAGGATCAGCACTACACTGTATTTGCAGCTTATGAAGTCTCTCACTGGAACTGTCCTCTGTGCACTCGCTCAGCACAGACAGAACAAACTGTATCCAGTCCAGTCCTCCTATTTTTATTAGCTTGACCCGTGCAGCCTCTCTGCACATGGAACGTCTTGTACGTTTAAATTTACATACACACACATACACCGAGAATCAGCTTCCATTCAGCTTTGTACTGCAGGGGAAGTACACACACAGAGATCTTTTAGCCCCCAGTCAGGGCAGTTGCTGTTTTATTTTTTTTATTTTTTGCACATCCTGCACTTGGCGGTTAAACACGCCCAGAGCAACAAAGAAATCTGTCGAGCAACCTTTGGGATTTTCTTTGTTGTTTTTTTATGGTGGAAAGATTTCGCCATGCGACACAGGATGAGGCAAACGAGTGAAATGTCAAAATCCTGTGTAACTCTAAAAATAACACAACACAAGGGTTGCCATTTGAGGACATCAGAGGCACAGGATCGGGTGTGGAACAGATAAATACAAACAGTTCTTTTTTACCCAACAGCAACCAGAGCGGAGCTGCCAACTGTCCTCTGCTGAGAGGAGAAAAGAGTGGGTTTTTACAAACGTTTGTGTGTTTAACATTTTAAGATCAGAAATGTGATTTTACCTCTCTTATCCTCATGGTGGAAGAACAACAGGCGGTTTTGCTTTGGTTAAAAATAGCACTGTGATCACAAAGCAGGTCAATGTGCAGTCACATATACAGCCTGTCAATTATTTATATACATGTGACATAATGGTTATGCATTGCCATTAAAACCTCCAAGAATATGTCTGACTTTGAGGCTGTAGTCCTGCAGTCTTTTACAGCGTGTACTCTCCGACTCACTCTCCTATCTTAACTCTCCATCCTCTGACCTATCCTTCAATAAAAGCCCCAAAATAAACTTCAAAAATAAAACTCCTCTAATCACAGGAAAAAACTTCCAAAAGGTCAAGAAGGTTGAAACAAGCTTGTTTTTATTATTTTTAAAATAATTTTATTTTTGATTACCTTTCTCAAGCATGTTAAAAACAACAACAGGTAGAACAAAAGAGACCCACAAACCCAAAAAGGAAAAACTAAGAGGAAAACAACATCAGATCTTTGTTTCAAATTATAATTCATATTCATTTCGCAAATTAAACAGTTTCCCATCAAATGAGGAACAAAATACAAAAACAGTGAAAAAAAAGATATTTTCAACAAAATTGTTCCCACTTGACACACAGCATCAGTGCTGGACATGAAAACTTTTAGTGAATGATCAAAGACTATATCAGCTACACCAGTTTCATCCCCTTGGTAAATGTCACTAACTGATATGATATGATATGATATGATATGATATGATATGATATGATATGATATGATATGATATAAAACTGTAGGATATGATATATATAATATAATATGATATGATATGATATGATATGATATATAATATGATATGATATTATATGATATGCTATGATACTGTAGGATATAGAATGATATGATATAATATTATATAATGTGATATGATATAGGATATGATATAAGATAAGATAAGATAAGATAAGATAATCCTTTATTGATCCCCAGAGGGGAAATTTAGGTATTGCAGCAGTACAGGGCTATGATATGATATGATATGATATGAAATATTATGATATGATATGATATGATATGATATGATATGATATGATATGATATGATATGATATGATATGATATGATATGATATGGTACAATATCATATTAAATAAAACTGAAGGATATGATATGATAAAATCTGACACATTCTGTACAAAATGATAAAACCGGTAAAATGATTTGATGTGTTATGTTTAAATATAGTTAGTATAGTTTATATATAGTCCACAGTACTGAGGCATGATACAATATGATGCACAACACATGTCCCACACTAATGATAACACTCTGCAGTTATTCTCCAATACCTAGTTTGTTGCAAAACAGCCTCATAATGGTCAATCACTATTTCTTATAACCTAAAGAATAAATGTGCATTAACTGTTATAAAGAACTCCATTATACATGAAGTCCACCCATTGCAGGTGATGCATACTCTATTTTTTGGGTATAAAGAGCTGAAAAAAAAATCTTTTCTATTTCTTTCTGGATTTAAAGGTGGCTCGCCTTTCTTTTCTCTTCTTTTATTTCTATCAGACATTATCCTACTGTTTTCTTCTTCTATTATGCTGCCGCCATCCTCACCTTAGTCAAATTAACCTCCATTCACATTACTCACCTTGATGTCATCGGCACCATTGTGAGGAGTTGTGAAGTGACGTGATGGGTCAATTTGACAAAGAAACCTGTTTCAGTCGCAGTAGTTTTGGATTTTAATACTGAAATTTAACACTGACCTGCTAATAATTGTATCACATAGGTCAGAGAGATGATATCTATGCATATTGTTACTCTGTCAGCGCTCCAAACAGCATAGTTTAAAATGCAGCAGGATGGTGTCAGTGGGGTAGATACAGAATAACCTGCAGTGTTTGTTAAAAAAATGTGTATGTCATGCTGTGTAAAAATTTGGGCCTGTCACCGAGGAATATCCTTTGAAAAATGTCCATATAAAAAAGAATGAGAGGCCACAAGTGCTGTTGCCATTTAAAGAGGGGGTATCATGCTTTCCACATTTTAAACATGGGTATAAAGTAACAATACTGGATGTCCGTACTAAACGTGTGCAGGTTTTCAAATTGCTACAAATTCACATTTTGTAAAAGTCCCTGAATCTGTCTAAAAAACAAAAACAAAAGAATATTAGATCTCAAAACTCATCTATCTTAGTTTTTCTCCTGACACACCTGCAGAGGGCGGGCCAATCAGAAGGAAGCGGGTTTCTGGAGCAGGAAGCCTTAAAGAGGCAGTAGCTGAAAACAAAGTTTTTCAGATAAACAGCTGAAACAAAAGTTTTCTAAAACACCAGTGTGAGAAAAATCTGTTTTCTTTTTTTAAAACTTTAAATCTTATAAGGCTGCAACAGCGGCGCTAGAGGGATCGTATGATACCTTAAAAAAGAGTGCAATACACCCTCTTTTATATTGTTGCTCATTAAGGGATGGATGTAGCTGGAAGCTTTACGCGCACTCCAAATCATATTTGTTTTGCTTATGAGATTAGGGTGTAAGTGCAGGACAAAAAGCTCAGCAGGTCATTTCCTTTTTCTGTTTTATCTTTTTTTTTCATCACTATAACAGGTCACTTTGCAATAGGCTCTAAAACTGCTGTCTGAATTTCCAAGAGCGGTTTCAAGCCCCAAGTCCTTGCCGGATATATGTGTGTGTGAGGCTTAGAGATAGCCATTGGAGCTGATGGCAAAAAAAGTCAGCGGGTTAATCCACACCCCTCCCTCCACTGCTGCCTCGCTGTCTTTCCGCCTGCCTCCCTCGCGTTTTTCCCCCCTCTCTGTCTCCCCATCATTCCGTGTTTTTATGCACAGTACAGCGGTGTCCCGCGGGGCTGCAGATTGCCGTGGACATGATGTGATTTCTCGTCTCCTCTCAGATGTAATATGCTGTAGTCCGAGGCCCATGATGAACTTGCCAGTGTTTTGGAAGTCATGTTGTCCTCTGTTTGCTCCCTTTCCTTCCCGTCTCCCTTCGCCATTTTTCTGTCAATCACAGATTATGCCCGCACTGCTGCCTGATCTTCAGATGGCGTGATAGATTGATTTGGAGGTGGGGCATGTAGGGTGCAGGCTGCTTTTGCAGGTTTAATATGCAGTAACAGGTTAGTGCTGAAGAGGTGATGTCATTAGAAAGATTTCACACTGCTTGATGAGGATTGTTAGCCTGCTGTATGTGCCGGATTAATCCTGTGAAGTACCATGTGTTTAGTTAATCTAATTCAAGCAGGAGTAGTGCTTTATTCCCTCTCACACACTCCTAAACATAAGCATCATGAGGTTCTCTCTGTTGTTGCATTTGGTAATAATTACTCAGCTGGGTTTGTCCTGATGTGATGTCAAAGGCTGGAAACAGCGTTCAGGAGCATGACGTGAATGTATCAGCGTTATGTGAGTCTCTTTCTTCAATTAGGAAAATTGCATGGATGCTGGCTCTATTAATCTGTGTGTGAAACAGAAGGGCAAAGGACATTTTTGGGAACGAGATCTTTATGTAATAAGTGCACACAGCTTTGGGTGGGAGAAGAGAGAAGAAATAAGGACCAGTGGAGTGTGAAGCTGAATGAGAGAGAGTTTTCTGTTTCAGGTGAAGAAGAAAAAGAGGCCAAACGGATCATTATCTGACAGCAGAAATGTCTAAATATAAGAGGTGTTGGCATGCAGCATAGTACTCCCTTTATAGAGAGACAGAGAGAGATTCAGAAGGATTTTCTTTAGTACTACCAAACTGTAAGACAGTAAAAGGAAAGTCAGTTAAAAGGGCCGTTTATATGACAATGGTTTTTGTGTAAAACGCAAAAGTATTGTTGCGTTTCGGCCTCGCAATTACATGGAAATGGCGTTTTTAGCCGACCAAAAACGCAAACTTTTGAAAATGGCCTGAAACGCTGCTGCCACCGTTTCCGTGTTAACAGTAAACTGGCATTTTCAGTGGCATCAAGCTCCACTTCATGCAAGCGCATACAACAATACAGCACTACTGTTGTTATCATCGTCACGGACTACCGTGTTGTGCTTCAACTGCTGAATCTGCTGAATCTGCTAACTGTCTTTCATCACAATGTGCATCTGTTGCCCCACTTCTGCACTTGGCATTCCCCAGTACACCAGATGATTGGCAAAACTCTACATCAGTAGAGATCTACCTAAAGCCGCTTCTGGGCAAGACAGTTATAGCGCCAACTACAGGCCTGGCATGCTTACTACAGCGTTTCTGTGTAAAAGCAGGTTTTTTTCTTTGCATTTTAGTGTTTTTGGATGAAATGTTGTGTAAACGGGGCTGAAAACTTTCCTACTGAAGGGTGATGTGAAGGGGGCTATGTATAGGGAGCAGGTCCCAAAGCTGATTTATGCCTCGACATTGTGAGCTATAATAACTCATTCACTTTGAGGTATGCAAAATTCTGTGACTTTTCTAAGTTGGAAACTTTGCACAAGAATTTTCAGAATTTTACAAGAAATTTCAGGAATTTATTTTAACTACATTTACCTGGTGATATACATTTACAAACAAACTTTTTTGCAAACAAGTCCACTGTGATATTTTTTAATGACATTATAAATAATGTTTCAGGGAATTTTCTATTCTCTTTAGAGGCTGTGTATGGTTTCTGGTGTGTCTGATGAGCTGCAGTTTTCAACACTTTGGCGCAGGTTTTATGTTTTACAGTTGGATGTTGCTACTTGGAAATGAAATGCAGTAAAAAGACCACAGGTTGGTGTCGAACCTTGGCTGCCCGCTCAAAGACTGTGGTCTCTGTACATGAGGGCAGAAGACTTAGCCAAACGAATGACCCAAAGAAATGATCTGACTTCCTGAGCCAAATAAGCCAGGGACGTAGCAGTGCGTATGACGGAGATTTGTATTTGCACTGCTGACTGTGACATCAGCTTATCAGCAAATAGTGTGGCATGCACTGATGTCAGTAGACAGTGATTATCAGCTGTGTTGATTCAGTGATATGCTGATAACCTATTCTACATAACCGCAGATTCAGAGAAAAAGTCGCTCTGATCCGTTTCATGGTCTCTGAGGAAGATCAGCTGTATGGCTCTGAAAGAGGAAGTACTAGCTGCTGTTTAAATGCATCAAATTTCATAGCTTATTTTAAACAGACACCAAGATTTTCCTAAAAAAGGGATAAAAAAATTGTCTGGATTTATTTAAATTTGAACTCTAAAAATAATACATTTCATTTGGAAAAAATGTTTCAAAATATATTGTTGTGTGTGAAACAGGTCTGTTTTCCATGATTCATAAAAAGTGGACTTTTCTGCTGGGTTACCGGAAAGCGCTCTCTTGAGTGGGTATATTTACTATTGCTTTGATACTTGAAGAAAACTGTACTGACCTACTTTCCCTTCATAAAGCTTTGCATAGATGATACGTTGGGGATATTTTTATTGTGTATTGTAATCGTAGTGCCAATACTAGAACAGTTGTTTCTGTGACACCAACGAGCTGTTTCCAGTAGTGACAGTTTGCCCTATGCTAACATCAAGTCATAAATCAGTCAGCAGTCACTAACTTGCCTGACTACCTCTGTTTCTTTCGTAAAAGCTTTCCACTCAATATCCTTAAAGTCTGACTGTATCCCGCTTGTCAGTCAGAAGTGAGAGATGTAAAAGCAAAGTCTTATGAGAACAAGAACAGCAGCCGAACATATGAGCTGGACAAATTTCTTTCATTTTAGATGACTGTAGGGAATCACCTGAGAAATGCTGAGGTTAACCTTAATATGCTTTATATACACTCAGCCTCCCTGGAGCTGCCTCGTCTGTGCTGTGTACGGCTCTTGGCTCCATTGTTATTGAAGTCAGTTCTATTGAGTCTTTCTGCTCTCTCTATAAAATCTACCCTACACACACACACACACACACACACACACACACAGAAAGCTGAACCAACATCTCCTGACGACTGAAGGCAATATTACCAATTTATGAGGACTCATGATGTAATTCAGATTGTAACTGTAAATGTAAATGTCAGCCCTAAATTATCACTGAAAATGAGGAGAGGCTTATTTTTAAACTGAAGAAAAATGCCCCACTTTTTGAGCTACGATCCAGAAGAGGAAAGTAAGAGGAGCAGCGTTCACAAAAGAAGCCTTGTGGTAATTAATCTGATTTAAATATCTAATTAAACAGATGACACGTTACAAACGCTGTAATATTCATTCATTTGCACAAGACAAGCAGCATTATGTTATCAGGCTCTGATGAATCCTGTCACCAGGCGATTGTTACTGCTATTCTTTTATTTTTTGAATGACAGATACTCCCCTCAACAGTCTGAGGCACGCAGAATTAATATGAATCGGGGTCTGTTTAAGCCAAGAGCTTGAAATTAAGCACATAAACCTCTTAGTGGCTGGAAAAACAGTTTTTAGGGCACATGAAAATTTAGCTGATTTTCTTCGCCACAGTCTATTTTAAGCACAACTTGAAGTGGAAAGTGCAATTAGCCTTTGTTGGCTCGGTATTGCATAACAAAGAGGCTGCAGAACTTCTGCTTCTAAAGGTTATGCAGAGCGTTGCATTTGACTTCTTCTTGCAAAGAGATTGAAGTTAGATTTGCAGCACAACAATCTCAAGTCTTCTGTGTGTATGTGTGTGTTTTGTTTCCTCTGTGAGTGTGTGTGTGTGTGTGTGATCTCAGAGACACAGATGAAACCTTCCACCCTGTGGTTGCGCTGCACCGCTGCATCCTGCTCGCTCCTCTGCCAGCTCTGCTGCTGCTGCTGCCTGCATCCGCCCCTCGACACATCTTCGCAGCTCCTAATTTGACCTCATTATCAACATCATTACCATCGGTATTAGTAGCTGCACCCTTCATCATCATCATCATCATCATCGCGCAACATCTTAAGAATAATCATCACCACCAGCAGCAGCAGCAGCAGCAGGCATGAATAGGGCTATCACCACCACTGTTATCATTCTCACTATGCAGCTATTATTATCACTGTCATCAGTTTTACTCCTGAAATGAAGACAGATGCTGGAGCGTGTTTTTTTTCGTGCCCTAACTGTGCATCGTTGGTGAGCGTGCTGCAGGGGCGTCGCACAGAAACTGCCTCTCCTCCTCCTCCTGAGTCTCGTTTGCCACTTGTGCACTTCGCTGTTAAGTACGCTGTGAGACATGTGCTCATTGTGCTCGCTCGCAAACGCGCCTCCTCGTATGTGTTTCTCCTCTGAATATTTCAGAAGGGGGGGCTGACAAAATGTAGACAGAAACAGACCGCTGATGACCTCCTTCTCATCGCCTCCTCCTCTTCCTCCTCTCCCTCTCTGTGTCTCTGTTCCCCTCCTCCCTGCGCTCATCGCACATTCTCCCAGGCTTCCCCGCTATTTCTCTCACCGTCTTCATCTTCCTCGTCTCATCACTCTCTTCTCGCTTTCCCTCCCCCACTGTTTATTACACCCTCTCCTCCTCATTCCCCCCTTCATATTACAAGTGTGCACCCTTTCTGTTTTCTCCTTTTCCCCCTCAGGTTTCTTGCATCTTCCACCCACCTGTCTGTCCTTTCATCCCACTCATTTGCTCCTGCGCCTCATACCTTTCCCTGTCTCTCTTCATTCATTCTCTCCTGCTCCATCCCTTTTTTCCCCTCCTCTGTTCTCCCCGTCTGCCTGCCTCCCTGCCTGCCTGTCTGTCTATTCCATAAAGGGCTGTCTGAGGCCTCAGCTCTGTTAATTCATTCGCTGTGCATCGCCTCACATATCTGCAGGGTCAGGCAGACAGACAGCGAGGAAAATAGAGAGGAAGAAGAGGAGAGAGGAGGAGGAGGAGGAGGAGGAGGACGGGAGATCTGGAGGAAGAGAGAGGGACCAAGAAAAGAGGACATGGAGAAGAAAAAAAAGACGCAGTTTTATCTCCAAGAAACAGAAAGCCAGAGCCAGATCCTGTGGTGGTGTTTTCCACAATCTCCGTCCCTCACGCACACACGACATACACAAGAGCTCGCTGTGACCTCCTTCTGCTCGCTGCTTGCGTTGTCATTTGGATCCGTGATGTTCAGCTTTCTGTCAAATCGAATACTTTAACCACATTGCTGCCATTGTCTCTGTTTGTGGAGGAATGTACGGCAAACATAGTGTGTCGTTGTGTGCCTGAGCAATGTGCAAAGTCTTGACTTCTGTTCTAGATTCCAAATGTCTTGCACTGATAAGTTCGTAACAGAGGAAATATTTACTCTTAGAGTGGCTCTGATTGACCAGCTTTCTATTGCACTGACTCAGTCTAATTTTAACGTAGGTGTGTGTTTGAATACTGTATGACGAGATTTTTGCATCACTACGTTGAAAGAGGTTGCAGCACACAGCTCACACAGAGTGTGTCTCTAATTAAATATTTACACCTAGTGGCTGCCTGGTCAAACTCCATCGAGCTGAAGTTAGCTCATCAACTTTACTTATGTTAGCCGTCTGAGAAACTTGTTACAAGGCTTACATTTCACAGAAGGGTTAAAAATAATAAAATATTCTTTATTAGGTTATCCATTAACTACTCCGCTTATCTTAGATGGTGTTTAAGAAAGCTGGAGCTGATATCAGCTGTCACAGAGCTACATCCTGTACAGGTCACCTGTCAATCACAAGACAAGACTGACCTTTAGAGTGACACAAACCAGGGATGTGACGATTCATCACATCACAGTTATCAACTGATACAAATGTGTGAAGATTTTAGGAACACATGCAAGCCTGAGATTGTTTATTTGAAGAGATTTTGTTTATTTGTATTATTCATTCAGCTATTTTGATGATAGATTTGTCTATAAAGTAAATTTTTGAATTTATGTAAGAGAAACTAAAATTTCACTTTCACTTTTAAGAGAAGTGACACTACCTCACTACCAATTAAAAAGGGGATTCTCTTTGATTTGTTAAAAATAAGAAAAAATATATTTGTAGTTTTTATAAATTTAAATGTATGTATGTGTGTGAGTGTGTGTGTTTTAAATTTTGCAGTCATTGTATGGTTTGTATTTTGCAGTTGTAGAAATAATCAAAAGAATCTTTTTCAGTCATATTTTGTCTGTAAGCCCTTCTGGAGAAAATTACATTGTTTACCCTGTATCAGAAATCACATCGAATCGTGACTTGAGCATATCATTACATCCCGAACACAAACAGTCACACACCCATACTCACACCTCTGGTCTACTAAAAATGTGTCTACAAAATATATGCAAAAAAAACACCCTAGACACCAGATTTTTTTTAATAAGGAACTAGAATTTTATAAATAAAAGCCCAAAATGCAAGTTATGATAGGAACTACAGGCTCATTGCGGGGCTATGAACCGCTTAGCTCCCAGTGCCACATTTGTGTTTACTTTTGACTGTTCTGTGTGTTCTGGCTTTAAGACAAGTCAGTGACTTTGAATTTCAATTTCCATTCAGATTTGGGGTAAATCAGCGTCATTACTCCGTTTTTTATGTGCATACATAAAAAGTCAAGGCAGGCAGAGCAGCAGCAAAGACCTTTGGATAAAGCCCAGGGGGAAACATCAGGTTTAAAAAAAATTAAGCCAATGCACAAGTGCTAAAAGTTGCAGTTCTTTAAGATTCCACTTGAGGCTGGCTGCAAAAAGAAAAACCCCAAACACACCAAGCCACCAAGAAACAGACTTTTATGACATTAAACCGTGTTCACACACTGGTTAAAAAAAGCTTATTTCACTACACACTGTGTACACACTGTCAGGGGGATGATTTTTTTTTTTTTTTAACTCAGCATTTTAGAAGATAATAAGATCACAAGTTTGTCCAATCAGAGAGGCAGCTCATGTGACTGACAAGTCTGGCACCATATAGCTGTCAGTAAGGAGGCTCAAAGCCAGTATGGCCCCCGTCTGCTTCATTACTCTGCATCATGAACAGGCGGGTGACGTCATGGAGACTACGCCCATATATTCCAGTCTGTAGATACAGCACAGAACTTAGTGAGCATCAGTGACAATGAGTATGACACAGCATAAGCAGGTGCTGGGGTGGAAGTGGGTTGTAGAGTGGTTTGCAGGGGAAGCAGCAAAACAACAGACAAGCTAAAGCAAGAAAGCCTGTTTAGCTATTTGCCAATTGGACGCCTCAGTGGCATCAGCTGATAGGGCTGACATTAAGAGCAGCTGGTTGAATTTTTTTAAACACAAAGGCGGCTCAATTTGTTTTCGAAAGTAAAAAACAAGCAGGTGAAGAAAAAAGAGACCAGAGAGATGGAGACAACACAAATGCACTGTAAGGGCAAAGTTAAGAAAATGAGTGACAGCAGGAAAAGGAGTAAAGTCTGCAGGATTAAAATCTCTTATCGAGCCACTGAACCTGTGTTGTTTCACTTAAATTCTTTAATAGAATAAAGTTAGAAGTTAAATTGTAAATACTTACAGGTTTGCATTGTATGATAATTTTTTTAGCACACTGTAGAGTGAGTATATAAAGACAAGTATAGAAATCTAAAAAACAAAAAAAAGCATTTTTTGACATCAATAATTAATTTTGCATACAATTTTACACTATTATTGGTAGTAAATTAATTTAAGCAATAAAAATAGTTGAAGAGCCGCTAAGGAGCAAAAAGAGCCGGCTCTCTAAAAAGAGCTGGAATTCCCATCACATTTCTAGACTCAAAATCCAGAAACGTAATCTGGATTGTGGAGCAGAAATGTAGGCGAGTGAAATAGTGATTGCTTGTGATCATCTTGGAATTGTTTGCACATGTGATTCACGGTACACAGTTGAATTTGCATTCAATCATGTTATTCAGTCAAGATTTATTTTTTGAAAACTTTATTCAAGTTGATAACATTAAAAAAACACAAAGAAGGGAAATTATAAAAAATTAATTTAAGCTGATGGCAGAAAAACCTTGAAAATTTTCAATATTCCCGAGCTAAAACTCCCTCTGAAATTTTCACTAAACTTTCCTCAAATTCACTGGAAATTTTCCACCCTTTTAAAACCTTACGTGCCGTCAGTTTTAAGAATTTAAACCTTCCCTTAGTAGCTAAATCATTTAAGAAAACGGCATCTGCTGCACATAAAACCTTAGTTTGTCTTCTCTTTGTTGTTTGTACAGCTAAGTAAAATGATCTGATTATTCAACCTGTGAAGTGAAAAGTGTGAATTCTCATTTGGGACCTTGGGCAGTTTTAACTTAAACAATAGCAACCGGTGCAGGAACAATCTCCTGAGAGATAAGTCATGGTCTGCGTGTGCATGTGGAGTGGGCGATAATTCAAGGATGATTTACCTCCCTCTGTCTCAGAGACGGAGCAGAACTCGAGGCATGAGAACGGTAGAAGCGTTACCTTGTTTGTAGAACAAAAATCACCACAGTGTGTGCTGCTGTTCAGAAACTTGAAACTCTTGTTGTGAGTGTTTGAGCCCCTGTTGATCAGAGAGAAAAACCAACGTGCTCTGCCAGGAAATGAAGTGTGACAGCAGCTGGTCTGGTCTCTTCGTCACTGAGACACTACTCTGGGGAGCTCAGTTGGTTTTTCCAGTTAAACTAACACAAGACTCTCTCTGGCTAGTCAAACGAATGTTCCGCTGTTGTTTGATCTTTTTTTAAACAACAGAAAGAAAGAGTGTGATGAAACCTTTTTTGGCACGCTCGCACTTGCTTCCTTGTAAGGTGTTCTATTTTCTGTGCATTATTCGGCTTCTAATGAGTCAAAAATAGAAACTGATATGTCAGAAAGAGACAGCGACAAAAAGCCGGCGGCAAACACACACGCGTGCACGCACAAACACACACTGTCTCCCTCTCTGCTGCGTTTCTTCACTTTGTTTAATCTCTCATGTCACTCATATGTTTCGTTCTTTCTCCGTTTGCAGGTTTTCCTGTGCAGACAGTCTGTGGCAGAGTTTGAGCCCAAGTGGAAGAGAATGAGTGAACGAGCGGGTGTCATGGATGACGGTCAGGGGACAGATCTGGAGAACCCCCCTTACCAAAACCTGCTGCTCCTGGGAGCCATTGCAGCAGCATCCGCCTTCGTGGTCACCATCCTGATCGTCCTCGTCTGTGTTGGCTGCCAAAGGTAAGAGGATAGTCACATGACTTTAATTAAAAAAAAAAAAAAAAAAAAGAAGGGGGTGGACAAAAAACCAAAAAGATAAAACAGACAGAGTTGTATCATCTCTGCTGCAGGCCCTTTGTGCCCTCCCACATCACTCTCATCATCCACTCCTTCTTTTATCCGCCCCTACTTCTTCTGAACTCTTCTCCTCCCACCCTCCGTCCCTCCGTCCATCCTCTCCGTCTCTTTTATCCCTTGCTCCGAGCAGAGTGGCAGTAATGAATGTTAATGGCTGTGAGTGTCACATCAGATGAAATGATGTTTACGGAGCGCTGAGGAGGACGGGGCAGAGTCAGAGCAGCCTCACGCCATTCCTCCCCGCTCAGGAAAAGCAATGGAGCACCCTGCGGTTTTAAAGAGGATCAGACTCTGAGCCAGGCAGGAGCAATGGAGCAGCCTTTTCTGTCTTTCTTTCCTTTAAATTTTTTTTTTAACCCTGAGGGACCAATCAGAGGCTGCTCTGTGGCTTTGTTGCCATGGGATACACAGAGAGGGTTGTAGAGAAATGTCAAAGCAGCTCATGTCATGGAAATAAAACCGTTGTGAAGATGTAATGATGAAACATGTGCTCTTGCTCAAAATCACTTTGTCTCATACAAATACAACAAGGCCCTGAAAGGAGAGAATTTACTGTTATTGATTTTCTCCTATTGACTCGAAGACAAATCAATCCTTCTCTGCTGCCCCTCTATTCTAAGGATTACGGTAGATACCTTGTAAGGTCTTTATCAACTAAAAAAAACCCCTGCAGAATAATTGTTGCTATTCTTCTTACGTCTTCATTCCTCCTTGACATTTCTACACTTCAGCCCTCCTGTTCCATGTTATGACGACAACTCCAAGGGGAGCTTTCTTCACCTTCTCGTAGTCCCCTAGGGGTGTGATGGCCATATGTTTGTAAGAATAGCACTGAGTTCCAGCTCACTGAAGGAGGCAATAAGCTTCTCCAGTAACACGACTGATTGTTGTACTTTTCCCTGTCATATTACGAGCACTTTGTAAAAATAAGATGAGGATTCCTGCTCCAGTTTGCAAGCCAGAAAAAGCAACGCACTACTTCTTTGTGTATCGAAGCACAGCAGTAAGATCTCACATTATATGAGATGCAGATCCTCATCCTTCAAAGTGAGAAAAAAAAGAGATGGGGGTAGAAGAGCTCTCACATTCACACCTGCACCCAGGAGCTTTTGTCTTCTTATTTCATCTCCTCACTTTCCCATATCAACAGTCTCCTATAGCTACAACCTCCAGGGATCCACAGGGATGCATAACACCACTCTTTAAGCATTTGTTGCACAAGATTAACACCAGAGGGTGGTAATGTGAGATGGCAGAGGGAATTGGCATTAAGGGAATAAGAATACTTGGTATTTATTGTGAAAAGAAGTAGAAAAACAAAGATTCTCAGTGAAGGACAAGCTTGGCTTTAGCAGGAAAGAAAACCTGAGTCACGCTGCACTCACTGTTTGACTGGGCTTTTGTTACTAACCAAGGACTTTCATGCCCCGACTAGAGTTGGACGCAGATAGCATCTCCCTGCTCCGAGTGTGTGTATGTTTCTTTCTCTGTCCACCGGCTTATGTTGACCTTCCTCTCTTTGATGTTGTGTCAGAAAAAGCAAGAGCAAGCACCCCCCAGCAGGAGAAAAAGGGACCTCTGTAAATATGGTGAGACATGCTTCTAAATGACTCTTTCAGATACAGAATCAGATACATCTGTTTGCATGTTTTCTCCTCATATTAACCTGCACTGATGTGTCTGACAGCAGGGCACCCTTCGACACCCGAAACTGAACTCCATGAGCAAATCTGACACCAGGCTACATGAAATCAATCGCTTTCCCTGCAATGGGAATTGTAAGTGCTTAGCAACGCTTGTTTGTGAGATTTTAAGGTTACACAACCCTAAGCTGTCACTCAATTAAGTCCCACTTTTCTGTCTTCCCCTTCGTCTCTGAGCAGCTGTTAGCAAAAGCCGTCCAGCCAGCATGGACCTCCTGCTCCTCCACAGTCGGCGCTCCCAAACAGACCTGAGGCCCTCCCATGGGCGCCAGCTTCCCCAGATCCCCACCAGTCCCCAGGGGTCAAACCAGGGGGGAGGAGGGGAAGTAGGGAGTGATGGAGGGGGAAACGGAGGAGGAGGGGGAGGGGGAGGCGGAGGAGGAGGAGGAGGGGAGGCTAGAGACCACACCTACACAGAGGTGGGGATACGGAACAACCCCACACCCACCCACTGCCTGGATGACGGCTTGTATGAAAGTGTTGGTGTCAGGGAGGGGGACACGGGCCCAAAGGTTCCCTCTGCACCGCCATCCACGTCATCCAACAGCACCCCAGCTTCAGTCAGAGCTGCACAGAGCCCCCCAGCTCAGACCAATGGAGCTCGCAGTGGAAACGGGCATGGGAATGTAAGTTTACACAAGCAGAGACTGTGAGCAGATGGACCGATCTGTTACCCAATGATTTGTGTTTATCTGCTTGAAATTTTGTAAAATGAGGGAGTATCGGCTAAAATGCACCGGATGCGTCTGCAGTGCGTCTTCATTTCGTTACGGCAAACGGATCAAAAAGGTTTTATTCAAATCACTGTGTCAACTTAAACTGGATCCGTTCTGATGCAGTACAACTGTGTGGCTGGTCTGTCGTGTTGCAGGTAACACGCAGCCAACTTATTTTTGACAGACATGGGGCTGTGACTCATAAATTAAGGACGCGGTCACACTGGCCAACCGTGCCTTGCCTAAGCACGATTCAGCCCTAAAGCACGTTTGGAAAGGCCAGTGTGACCGCAACTGTGCCGTGCTCGAGCACGATTCCCTTCCGTGCTTTGGCACGCTTCGGCACAGTTTACTTCATGCATGAGCACAAGCACGCGGACAGCGCGTGTGATCCTTGACGTATGATCACCGCGAGCGCATCCCTCGATGATCAATTTAAACGAAGCGGGGTGTTAGAGGCATGTGTCGGGCGAAAACGACTTAATATAAGTCCAAAAGTCTCTAAAGTTGTAGCAGTACTCTCTGTGTCTCATTGTGCTGACTCTGATGAGATCGCGCTTCTTGTAAACAGACGCTTCACGATGACGTAGGCGGGCCGTGCATGCTTGTGATACCCACTAAAGTCTGGTTCACGTAGGGGTAGTGTGACCGCTGGCCGTACTCTCCAGCTGGGAATCGGCGCTGCGGGGGGGCAATTGTGCTCAAGCACGGAACGTTTCGGATGGCCAGTGTGACCGCGTCCTTAGCGTAGGAAAGAGGACAGGAAGTTGTGACCTTAGCCCGACCGATTAATTGTTCGGGCTGATTAATCTGGCCGATTATGCCTGTCACCGATTAATGAACATCGGCCAAAATGTAGCTGATCATAAAAAATTTGTTCTGCGGAGATTCTGTCCCTCCTGTTCCGTGTGTCTGTGTGTTGGGCTGCACACTGCCCGAGTGCCCGCCCCCTCCGTCCACCATTATCTACTGTAAGACTATAGAATGGCGTTTTAACGTTGTGTAAGTTGCTCATTGTGTGTTTACAGTTTGACTTTTTTTTCCACTTACTGTGTTTACAGCTTGTTCTTATTTATTATTGGTCAACACTACAGTTCTTATGTTGACAGTTTTATGATTTAAGTTCCTTGTTTTAATTTAATAGTGTCTTAATAGTGTCTCTGTCTCTGTCTTGAATCATATGGGTATTATAATAATTTGTGTTCATATACAGTATATGTCCTGTGTATATCAATGAATTTATTATACATATCAGCCGATATATCGGACATCGGCCAATATATCGGACATCGGCCGATATATTGGATATCGGCTTTTTTTGCCCCAGTATCGGTATCGGCATCGGCCCAAAAATCCCATATCAGTTGGGCTCTAGTTGTGACCGGAAACTACCTAAAAACACCCAGTGACTTTCAAAATAAAACAGATCGTGTCATAATCAGTTCGTATTTAGCTTGACTACAAGGATAAACGGACACAATGGGCAGAGCCAGATCAGGAGTCAACAGGTTTGAGGTTTTACAGTCCAACATGAATGAAGAGAGACTTATCAATAGAGTGGGAAGCATGGGAACTCCTCAGTGTGTGACTCCAGCTGTCTGTCAATCACGCAGCTTGTCAGACTGAACACGCAGCTGGTGTAAGTTGACGAACGCAATCAAGATGCAGCGCAATGGAGTAGCACTGCAGACGTATCTGATGAATGGTCAATTTTGCCCTTAAAGACTCTGATTACGGTGTTTAAACCAGCAGAGGTAGACATTAAAAAAAAGGAAGTTCAGCAATTGTCTGCAAGAAGTTGTCAACAGTTCTTACTTTGTTTGCCTCAAGCAGATGCACTTTACATTAAGTTCATTGTTAATTTGGGATTTTTTTATTAATTTGTTACCAACTCTTCTCGTATTCTACAAAAGCATGTGTTTCTGTATTTTTCCTTCCTTAAGGGGGGCAGAGGGAACGGCCGAGGCAATGGCACCATAAACGGACCACTGACAGGAAGAACTAATGGCACCAGTGCAGTCAACAGGTCTCCTCTGTCATCTGTCAACTCCCTGGCCAGCCACGATCCCACTGCAGCTGAATACGCCTCCATACGCAAGTTCAGAAAGGTGAAAATACAAAGACGTTGTAATCAAAGATTTTAGCACAGAGATGCTCTTTCATGGTTCTTGTTTTTCACTGAGTCAGACTTGTATCAAAAGACTTCCTGGGTTTGTTGTCGAGCCAGATGCAAAAACAGGTAATGATGGGACCTAGAGGAGTGCAGGTTTATTTCTGTATGGGCTGAGGTGGATGGCTTATCTTTCACATCATGTGATGGCATTTATAAAAAGATAAATAGGCCTTCATCTGACGTCTGAAGAAAAACTGGTTAGTATAGAATTATTTTTTTTAATTCAGGGGATGAAAGGGAGGAAACTAGCTAAAAACATAAAGCTGCTGCATTAACAAAATGATAGTGTAATAAGCATTAGCATTCAGCTAGCATTCATCAGATTGTCTTGCACATACATGCATGAAACAAACATAAATGCAGCTATTTGGTGCACTGTACAAAGATACCCTAAGTTATGAAACAGCTTTCTTACTTTTAGCTCACGCAGATAACTTTTAATGCCTGTCACATACTATCCTGGCATGCATGAAGACTGGAGCTAAATGTGTTCATGCAGACTTTTTTCTTCTTCTGTGACTAAAAGAGCTCTTGGTAATGTTTTCTTGGCTGACTCAATCCCTCAAGGTTGAGAAGACAAACAGGAAGGAGAATAACGGGGCCGACAGCCAGTCAGACAGCCAATCGAGTGTGAGTGATTCACCCTCCGCGGCTCCTCCTCCGCTACATCGCAGTCAGGAGTTTCCACGGAAACCTCTGGAGCCGTTTCACCTTCACTCCTTCCCAAAGGTATGAGAGTCATCGGATCAATATGCTTTGGGTTAACCCTGGCGAAGGTGTAAGTCTGTCTGTTTGCCACCAGAGGGCACTGTCCACAAACAAACTGGCCTAAAGACTCTCAAAGTTCAGGATTTTTAACTCTACTTTTGAGATTTTCGTTATTAGAGATAGTTATCTTTTAGAATATAAGAGTCTTTTATTTTATTTTTTTAATGGAGCTTCAAAGTGATGCATTTACAAATTTTATACCTATAAAGTTTTTTGTTCTTAAGATGCTCTTGTGTCAGAGTGTGCTAATTACATAAAACAGATATGGTGCCAGTTGGGAGGTGTTTCCAACAGTCAAGGCCACAGTTTAGGAGCGTTCTGTGAGGGAAACAGACACACAATGATCGGATGGTGGTCAGCCTTTCCCTTGGCACACATATCTATTTCTTATGCATTGTATTAGCTTTCGCTGTTGTGAGTGTGTTTGTGTGTTTGGCAGTGTTTTAAAAAGGTGACTGTCCTTTGTGTATGAGATTCAGCAGACTGATTAAGCCGTTTGAACAGTTTTGTCTTGACTGTGGACGTCTGCCCAGTTGTTGAACTGCACTTTTAATCTTTTGCAGCTAAATCCTTGATGGTGCGTGTGTGTGTGTGTGTGTGTGTGTGTGTGTGTGTGTGTGTGTGTGTGTGTGTGTGTGTGTGTGTGTGGGTGTGCTTGTGTGTGTGTGTGTGTGTGTGTGTGTGTGTGTGTGTGTGTGTGTGTGTGTGTGTGTGTGTGTGTGTGTGTGTGTGTGTGCTCTTTCCGCCCCTCTGTGCTGTGCTGTGCCGCGCAGTATTAGAGCGGCCAGGGTAAAGAGTGGAAGGATTGGATTATGTAAGAGCTTGGCTGGCTGCCAAGCTGCCTGTGTGTATGTCTGTTTGTGTGTGTGTGTGTGTTTATGTGTGTGTGTGTGTGTGTGTGTATGTGCGGGTCTCTGTTCCCATACAATCTATCAGCAAGTCTATGTAGAAAGAGCTAACAGGTAGCCAGCAGCCAGAGTGGGGATAAATAATGTTCCCATATTGAAGCCATTTACTCTGCCCCGGCTTCTATTACTCACTCCCCCTGCACAGGGAGACCATATAAAAGTTTAATCATCCTTGGGCCGTATGTGCACACACAACTACAGTCTTTCTAATTGGTTTTCAAATGGTTTCTAATTGGTTTGATCACCAGGGGTGCTAAATATTAAGGTCTTTTGTTTGTTTGCCTAACATGAAGCAAACTGTTTCTACCCTTTAGTGTTTTTGTCATCTATGGACTTATAAAAAGAGACTTTATGTTTTTCATTAGATCTCTGCACAAGTTGAAGCTTTTTTTGTGCTTGGCAGTGTTGTCTGTGTGTCACTGGAGTAGTTTGTCAGTCTGTCATGTAGATATTTTTAACCAGAAACATTTGCATAGATGGAAACTTGTGGAAAAGTCTGTCAGAGAGGAAAGGGGAACTGATTAAATTCTGCTAAACATTCAAAGACAGGGCAGGCTGTTTTTTTTTAAAGCACAGCTGTGTCTAAAAAAACTCAGCTGAAAAAATCACCTACAAACACCTTTTTTCTCTCCGTGACTGTACCGCGGGCTGATTTGTTTGTTGATTTGAAGAAAAGGTTTAGTCCAGATCATTTAACATGAGTGGGTATTTTGGAAAATGAGAAGGGAAAAAAGAATCTTAAGATGTACCGGCCAAAAATGGAAAAAAGCAGATTACATTGAGAGGCTGCAGCGGTTAGTGCTGTTTCTTAACAGTGAAAATTCTCCCCTGGCTGGGGCCTTGTCAAAATGAATCGTTTGAAGCTCTGGTCTTTGCTGAACTTTGTTCTCACTAAAGTAAAATCACTTTTTTGACCCTTCTTGTTTCACGATTTGATTCTTCGCTGAAACAGTTGGTCAATAGTTGTCTGACCGTCTGTGTTGTTTGTTTTGTCAGGAGGCAGTGTTCATTGGCAATGGGGAGCAGTACATCTGGAAGCCTCCGGAGGAGGATGACATCATCACCCTGCACCCACCTCCGCTCCGAGGAGAGAATGGACAGGGGCACCCATCGCCTCCAACTGCAAAGGAGGTTGTATTCACATATATTGGAGTGTCTTTGTGTGTCTTTGTGTTTGTGTTTGTGGTGCTGGTGGTTTGAGGAGTGGGGGAGGCTCCGGGCAGACAGACGGACAGCTCCCTGATTTGTGACTGCTGTGTTTACTCATCGGGGCGCCCGTTTGATTGGGTGCACCGTCATAACACCGCTGCCCTGTGACCCGCCTGTCATACGAGGTTTCTGCTTACAGCCAGAGGTTACGTTACACGGACGCAGCACCCCCAACCCCCTGCCTGAACCCTGACCCACATCCCCCTGCCCCCCCGATCCCTCCGTCTGTCTCCAACGCTCACATGAGCAGACATCGGTCTCCAGCATCACCTGCTGCAGAATAATTAAGTATCGCTTTGCATTCATGAAGATGTTTGGTTAACTGTCTCTTGGTTAAAGGGGTTAAAGTCCACGCTCACCGGTGATATCATACACCCCACTACATGTGCTTCCACAGGCACCAGCTCCACCCCCACCTCTTCCCCTCAGTCCCTCTGTTGCTCTCCACTGGATGCAGTGCATACTGAACAGTTAGGGAACTTATATCCTGCCTTTGGGGCTTGAGGAAGTTAATCTGAGATGGAGGTGTGCCCCTGAAAAAAGACCACTGCCTATAATCAGTCAACTCCTTTTAAATGTCTTTTTCCCTGTTTTGAATGTATGACTGAAGAGTACATCTGAATTTGAGCTGAGAAAAATAACCTCATGCAGCTTGTGTTGACTAAATTAGAGAATTAACATTTTGTTCCCAGTCTGAAACAGAGGATAATCCAGATCCAGGACAAGCTGAATGGATGGTTTATTTATTCTGTTAGGCATTGTAAGAGTGAACTAGAAGCTCTGACAAGGTTTAATCCAGTGGTAAGATCTTTGTCTAAGCCAGTGTTGAGCCAAGAGTTTGAATGTTGTATACAGAGATTAAAGGGTTAAGTCTCTGCTGTTTGGCTCATGACTTAAACTCCTCCTCTGCAAATCAAACTGGCACACAGTGCAACTGGCCTTGAACGCCTGCTGCAATCTCTCCCTGTCAAATTTCTCGTTCTTTCTTCAAACTTTCTGTCCTGTTTTTTCCAAACTTCTCTCCCTGAGCTGATGTGTTTTTCCATTCCAGAATATGTTGTTGCCCTGACATGCCCCTATACTTTGTATCCTCTGGAGTTTGTCAGTTGCAGCCGTCAGGAGGTGTTGAGTTTCCACTCCCACCTAAATCTCCTCCTCTGCTCTGGCACTCTCTCCTTCTGCTCCACTCCCTCTGTGGCTACAAGGAGGCGCTGCCTTCTTCAACCAATCACGTTGCACAAAGCATGTCTTTACCAGATGAATACTGACTGCTTGCAGACTGCTGAGAAATATAGGCCATATTTGCTATTCACAAAGTTGATCACGCACAGATGCCGATGTCGGTCATGCATACTGTTGTGTGTTGCGCGAATAACCGGTAGATGTTGAAATTAAATGTCACTTCTCAAAGCCTCTGTTTGTGCAGAGAGCCACAGCAGAACCAGAGGAGACACAAGTGAGGAGCACAGGCAGAGGGGAGGAGAAAGAAAACATACAATGCACAAGCTTCCTCAACAGCTGCAGCCCAGTTTTGAAATCCCCATCATCTTGTGACTTCCTTCCTCTGCTGCACAGAGCTGCAGAGTATGTGTGCACAAATGCACACACACACACACACACACAAAAACTGCACTGTGTGTGCACACTTGTAGCATACGCTGGGGTCTTTGTTTATCCAAAAAGGTCACACAAGAGATTTGTTGGGGGGTGGGGTGCGCATGTCGCTTGAAGTGTGACAGAGATTGAAAAAGAAACGCACTTAAAGGTTTTTCTTTTTACTTTGATTTACGTTACCCACTTTAAAGACAGCTATTTTTATTAATCCTTGAAGTTAGCATGAAAAATAGGCCTGGATGCACCAAAAAGTGCACTTTTCTCAAGTTTCTTAAGTATTCTCAAGTTTCAGTTTTTTGGGAGCTGAACAAAAACAAGGCCAATCTGTGAGTGTGTGTGCAGAAGAGAGATAGAGTTTGCACAGCCAGTGTTTCTCAGGGCCACTGGAGCAGAGCTGCCGGTCTGGGTGTGAACACGGAAGGTAAACATTACCATGTCCCACAATGCTCTTGTCTTGCACTCCTCTTCAGGAATTTTGTCACAGAAATGCCAAAGGTCACAACACTGGTTTGTCCAAATTCCCCATAAGACCTCAATCATGCCTGTTAGCCATGATATCATCACTGATGTGATTTATGGTATCAAAACATAAACAGTAAAAAAGCAGATACTTTACATTTTTTTAGATTTGCAGACACACGTATGCACTTACAGAAAACACTGTCCCATGCATCTCATTTGCAAATGAGAAGTGAGCAAAGTCCATCAGTTAACTCCACTTAGCAGCTTTTTTCTGAAGTGTGTTGGCTGTCATCCAGATCTTTCACACCATACCCTGCTGCTCTGTTGCCAAAGCAGTTGTGGTGAAATTTTAACAGGTCCATCCACTGCAAAGCTAACTCTGTCACTCAGCCTAGACCTCAGCAGACTGATAACACAGTTTACTCTGTCTTATCCTACCCCCGTCGAAATAGGTCAGGTTACAGCACAGAGCCGGCTCTGTCAACACATTTGCAAAGTACAGCGCGCGCACCCACGCATTTTATGCTCACACGTTGGTTTGCACACATCATATTTGCAGCATTAGAGGTTTAATTTCGTGTTCACATAATGTAACTTTATGTTTGGCATGCAGAAGGTGATATATTCATGCACAAATATGGGCTCAACATGCTCACTGCATATTTCTGTGTCACAGTTGGCAGGTGGGTAAAGTGATAAGAGTCTCTGGTGAATCCCAGTGCAGTGCAGCATGTGTATCTCAAGTGTGAGCTGTGCTTTCAGACTTCACATGAAGAACCAAAAAAGGCCAAGAATGAGGCAGAAACACCTTCCATTTAAAAGGCTGTAACACATACGCTGTAGGGTAGAGTTTTACAGTAGTTCAGTGTCATTAACTGACACCAAACTCTCCTCTGTGTGTGCTCTCAGATTGCAGACACCTACTCCATCGTCTGTAAATCCCAGAAGAAGAAACCTCCCATGGAAAACAACATGGCAAAGACCCTCCCCCGCTCCTTTGGTGGAGGTTCCCGTGGCCGGGGCCGAGGAGTCCAGGCACAGGCGCGCTCCCAGGAGGAGCCCTGCTATGAACCGGTGGGGGACAGGTCCTGGTCCACATGTGTGATGTATGAATCCGACCCTGCTTATGCCACCATCGACCCCCAACGGAAACGTGAGCAGGCAGGAACCAATAACAGCACAGCTGGGGGTAACGCCACACTGAAGAGGAAGAAGCAGACACAACCTCAGCAACAGCAGCAGCAGGCAGCACCAGCGGCAGCTCAGGGCTCAGGACCCGCCGCCCTGCCTGCCAAAGGCCTCCCAGGTGAAAACTTCTATGAGACCATCAGCGACGTGAAACAAGGGGCCAACAGCTCCAGCACCACCACCATCTTCACCTTCAATGACGGGATGGAGATGTACGTCACCGGCCTGTAGCTGGCTCAGAGGACCTGCTGGTACAGAGTCATGAAAGGGACCTCCTGTTCACCTGCCAACAGGCTGTTGTACATAGATACCAGACCCTCAATAGACAAACAACATGAGGATCCACTTTGTGATGGTACAAACAGGGTCTTAATCCAGGTTCAGACTTCCCTTGATTGGTCTGTACTTCAGAACCAGCCTAAGCCTAGTCCAGCCCAAATATGGACCAAATGTGTTTTAAATAAAAAAAGAAGAAAACTGGAATATACATCTTCAACCTACTGTGTCACTGACAATACTCACCTGTTTGTGCATCATTTTCCATAATATCTTTATTTTTATATGAACACTGTACTCTTTGTAGAGTATGTGGTGTAACTCACAATCTTTATTATATATTATAAAAAAATAAATGTGCATGCATTGTGCTTACACACTCCTAAAAAAACCTAAGTAGCAAGGAACCTGGGTATGTTAAGAGTATGAGGCACACAGTAAGCTATTGTCACCCATTTACAGTCACACTTGCACACATATATGCTTCATCTTTTGGGGACTTATGTAATATAAGCAGATGGATGTCACAGAGATTTGCGGTGCTTAACTCTCCCTGAGCAAACATCTGAAACAGGTTCTCAGTGCGCACCCGCCTGTTGCCTGGCAGACAGCATTGTGCCACTGTGTTCAAACAGGGCCTCATACACCAAGGCTTGTCTAAACTCAGAAGTGATTAAAGGCTGTAGTCCTCATTTCACAAATTACAATCATTGTGCCCTCAACTTATCAGCGGTTATTAACGAAAGTTCTCATGAAAACTACTGAAATGTTCGTTCTAGTCAATGCTGTAACTTCTCATAAATTATGAGATTAATCGACAATCCTAGCTAATATTTGGCAAACATCTGTAGCCAGAGGCATGATGACACACCCCAGCACTCCCTCGCACAGACACACAAACACACTTATATTCAGAAAAGTCATTCAGGGTAAAGTGACCAGGTCAGGGGCATGAAGGTTGTGTAAGAATTTCCCCAGAGAGATGTGGGTTTAAGATTTCACAATAAGAGAACTTAAGAGTATAACAATATGAAAGCATAATAAAACTATTCAAATAAGAGAAGAATATTTTAGAAATTAAGGAAGTGAAAGAGTATCTGGGTATGCACCCTGTACAGTTAATATTTGGTTTCCTTTGGGTGCTGTAAACATCTGATTTTATGACCATTGTTATTTTGCACCGGACAGCTGCAGGACTTGCTCAATTGTGCATTAAGATGTTGTACAGGGCGTTTCCCAGCACAGTTCGGATTCGCTCTCTGGGTCTAAAGTAAGAGCCAGACCTCCCTGCAGCTCAGCAGACGTAACTCTGGTGGTTGAAATAGAAGCACAAGGTTAAGACTCCAGAAAAAATAAGGAGCTGGGCATAAAAGCCAGTGAGTGTCCCTTGGAAGTCTGCCCCTTACCCGTTCCCCATCTTTGTCTCCAGCCTCTGCACTCAGTTCACTTCCATTATAAACAGTGGCTTTTCCGTCTGGCTTAGGGGAACATTACAAAAAGATAAAACCAAGGAAGGAAACAAAATATTAGAAGCTTGATAAAGATACTAAAGAGAAGAGGGGGGAAGGGATACACTGCTCATGGGTTGAGAGATTTATAAGATCTCACTGTGAGGCAACCATGCAAGGAGAAGACGGGTTTAGAAAGGTTAGTAACATAAATATATAAATGCTACTGTGTCAGAGAGTATGTAAAAACAAAATGCACTCTGTGTTTTAATGCACTGTTTAATTTTTCTTACCTACTGACAGTACCATTGGTTGAATAGCTCATGCCACTGCCATGAAAACAATGTTTATGTTGTTGGTGCAACTTTTTCCTGCTTGATCAAAAAAGTGCATGCTTTGATATATGGAGGTGAAAACAGAATATTGTGGTACTTAACTGATCTCTTGTTTGTTAATCTTTTCTGCTGTACTTTTTTATGTGACGCAAGAGCAGCATTCAGTCCTTTTTTTAAAGCTATAACTTGGAGGAGGAAAGGGGAAAATAGAAAGTTAGAGAGAGAAGCCAACAGAGGTTTAGGGCAGAGCTTTGTTTATCCTCTGCTCTTTAGGGAGTAAAGAAAAAGGAGGGATGGAGGTGTGGAGGGGGGAAGGAACAGCTAGTAGAAAGCTGGATGAAGATCACTGCAAATGGACACAAACTCCTCCCTCCAGTATATGTTTGCGTGCTTGCACACACACGCACACACACATACACACCTGCAGGCACACATACACACCGCTACATTGAGCCATGTGTGTTTCCAGTTTAGGGAGGGAAGCACACTTTGCTTCCACTTGGTCAGCTCTTGCAGATACTCCCTCCCCCAGCTGTGTTCATCCTCCAATAACCAACACAGACCTCTCTTTCGCTCCTTCTCTTCTCTGCCTCACCTCTCTCCTTCACTGTGCATGGGGAGGGGGCTTTGATGTCCAGTTCTGAGGGACTCAGGGAGTTATATGAGGGGTGAGGGGAGGAAGGGGGTTAGGGGAGGGGCAGAGGCAGTGGGTCAAGCCAGCCCCTGTCTGATATCAACAATGCACCAACGGCTCAACAACTGCCTGATATGAGAAATGGCGAACAGCTGAGACGCTTAACAAGCTCTGCTGAGGCTTCCCGTAGACAATGCTGGCTGCAAAATCGCTATCACACGTAATCCTTTTTCTCTGGCTGTCACTTTACGTGTCACATTTTGTTTATCCTGAGAGAAAGCACTGATCTGATATATATTTTGTTGAACACTGTCATACACTGATTGAGGCAGATGTTCATTGCACAAACAAATACAGTATGATGATGTAAATGTGTAAAATACTCTGTTGCTGTTCTGATGTTGTTCCAATGTAACATACAGTATACAGTATATTTGTTGAAAAAAAGATGGTTATCACAGACACATTGTACTTTGTGGATGCAAAATGTTCCATGCTTTCCATGCAGATACAGATGCTGTTTGTTGATTGTCTTATCAGATATAATTATGGGCCAAATCTGCTGTGACAGCTGTAGCCAATGTTGTATGTTCTAAAGCACAGGGTTTAGTTAAAAAAATATTTAACATATAGTGTGACAGTGCAGATATGCAAAAGATTGTAATGTTTTATATTAACCTTCATAAAATATTAAAGTGAGTTTTTACTTTTCTAATAAAGTGGCACATTACAACATGTTTGTCATTGGGCTGTCATCTTATTGCTCTGCACAGGGTAACAAACTAGGTAGCACAGCAGCCTTGGAGTAATAACTGGATCAGGCAATATATGCAGCTTCCAATAAAAATGAGTGTGTAAAATATAACAAGGATGGCATTCTGGGTTGTGGAGGCATTTTGAAAAGGTTGGGTAAAGAGGCAATGGAGTCCTCAACATTTGAAGGAAACAGAATACAATCTGTGTTACTTTTAAATAGCAACTTATGATAGCTGTTTTAAAAAATCATGTTCCTCACAAGCAATTCAATGCTAAATTTGAAGAAATTTTGCAAAATGGTACAGAAAATGTACTGGATGTATAAGACTATTAGTGGATTTGGTGTTGTTCAATCAGGCGCATAATTATGCAGTGATATACAGTTTTAATGCACTACAAAAGCAAGGAGCCTCTGGTGTGACCTCCCTGTAACATAACCAATTCAATGAACTAACAAATATTACCCTAATAGTATTTGATATTTTCATCAAAACATCTTTGAGGTCGTCTTTCAGAACCAAACTTTGCTTTATCAGCCCTAAGTTTTTGTGGCAGTCTTTTTTTTTCTATGATTTCCTTATTTTTACAGGAGATTATGCAATTGTGCTCAGCGCAGTCTGCTTAAAAGGATCTTCTGAATGTGAATAAGTAACGCATAAACACATAGTACAGAGGGATTCATGATCTTGAGGGGGGGATTAGAATCACAAAAAATAATTTCCTTGATCAAAACCCACCCTTAAAGAGCGATCGTGCACCGTTTGATCAGCCAAAAATATAAATGCGCAGTTTGTGGCTGAGGCCTGCAAGCTGTTTTTCTTCACCCTGCCTCGCTTGCCTCGCCGGCTCATCTACGTCGACAGACACCGGCCGGTAAACTGTAAGACACGCCCCCACCCCCTCTTCCACCCACATCACTAGGAGTACAAAAAAAGTGATTGACACAGCAAATTTAGCCAATCAGAGGCCGTTACAGCATGGACGCGTGCCAAAGTGTAATGTTTATGTACGCAGCGGACCAATAGGAATGAAGTGGAGGGGGCGTGGCATTCTTTTGGAGGAAAGAGGCAAAACAATCTTTTATCCTTCTGACCGGGCGGCTTTTTGGATATCCTGGGTGGTGGTAGTGGTAGTGGTGGTGGTGGCGGCGGTGGTGGAAAACTCTACATGTAGACTAGATATAACACAGTCAGACACTTATCAACTCTCGACAATCCTGATAAATGTATCCAAGTCCAGCAATTTGCACTAAAATCTATAGAAAGCTGGTTTTCTTTCTTTAGTCTTCCCTCGCCCTGTCTGAACATGGATTCAAGATATATAGTTGAGAAGTCGTCGGTCGGGACGAGGGTCGGCGGTGCAGATTTTAACTGCCGGGCAGGACGCTCTGTGCTTCGCGACAGCCGGGTCCCCACGGTGGAGAGAAACGGTCCCATGCCGGCGTACACAAACGGGGCCGTCCTCTGCAAATTTGTAATGGATGGCGGCTCAGTGACGGAGGTTAAAAGCGAGAGAAGCTCCTCAAAAGTGAACGGACATACTCCCGGCGGACGAATATTGTTCGAGGTGGAAAAAGTAAGTGTTGTTGGACCCTGTTCAGTGTGAACGCACGACGTCATTAGCCGGTAGAGACATCTATGCACTCAATATTACATTCAAATATGACGCTAACCTGTTATTACACTGCCATATTAAACGTTAGACTGCTAACACTTCTTTTTCTTGCTATTACTAACGGTAGCTGTTAAATTCAACGGCTGTATCAAGCAACTGTAAACACAACTACTGTAACAGTTATGTTGCCTGTGTGTCGAGCAGCGTTTCCGCCGTTTAACTCCTCTCACACTTTATTTGTGTCGGTTATTTAACCATGCTGTCAACGCTTGTTCGCCAGTATTACGTCGTATCAAAACCGTTTTAAATGGCGGCTCGTTTTGTGTGCAAAGTTTACCAAAAAGGGGGGCAGGGACTTCAAACTACTCGACAGACCCCCTCCCCCATTACTTCAGGGTGGAGCTTTAGGGAGGGCTTCCTGGGCTGTACGATACGACCCGGCTTTTCACATACTTTATAAAAACCTAACTTGTCGGTCCACATGCAGTACATTTTTTGTATTTTTCTTGCTTAATATTTCATGGTAGAGCACCTTGGATTTCTTATGGTTTTGCATTGAAATTTCATCTGCTCTGACCGCTACCTGTTTATCTTTTCAGGGTCAGGAATTTAATTATGTCTTATGGTTAATAATTGACCCTGCTGTATAAAATATGCATGGATGACTTGTTGACACTCCTGTACTTTGAATGGATCAGATCACATTTATTCAAATAAGTAAAGTTGGTCTGTTTATGATAACATAGTTGAGTTTGAGCCTCAGCTTTATTTATTTGTGTTTTTAAGATAATTGGCAAATAATAATTTTTAATACTCATTTTTATATTCAAGTATATTAAAGATAATGAGATACAACATAAATCAGTCAGGTATTTAGAAATGTATTTAGGAATGTCTTCACCAAGCACTACTCCTGCATGTCACACCAACTTCTGAGGTGTCTTAAATTATAGGGGGGTGTGCCCCCAGCACCTGTTTTTTTTTTTTTTTTAACCTTTTAGGACCTTTGGGGTAAAATAAATTATAAAAGCAGCAGAAGAAAAACAGGTATTCTTACCTAGGATTAACAGAAGTACCTAGTTCCTATAATGACAAGACATTGGGATTATGATATCAGTGTCATGCAACCAGAGGCCATGCAGGAGTGTCCCTTTCAGCATAAACAAACACATCAATCTCTATATGCATGCTATTTTTTGCATCTAAAGTATACACTGGTCTTGATGTATCACTTCTTTATTCTCTAGACCAGCCTGGGGGACCAAAGAGACACTGGTTCCACTAGTATCCTGAAGAGGGCCAGTCCTACTCACTGCCCAGGCACAAACGGGCAGCTGCCAGGCGGCTTCATGCACTTGGACATCAGGAACCCAGGGAAACAAGCAGAGCTGGCCAGCAATGTCAGGGCTGCACAAGGGCGGAGTGTTCCTCTGACAGAGAGGCAGCCGCTCTCCTCCAACCACATCCCTGTACCCAGAAACAGGTACGAAGAGCTTAAGAGTCACCTACTGTCTCTTCATTTTACTCTTTTTTTTGCAAATGTTCAGTAAAAGATAAAAAAAAACATCTTATACATACATTTAAAAAGATCCAAACATTAAATTAGGTGGATATAAAATAGCTCAGTTTGATTCCGCAGCACATAGCCTAACTTATTTTTGTGTATGCCTTTACTATAGCTAATTTGTGTTCATGAAACAATCATCATAGGCGTTTTCATACTCTACTCCAAACAAAGTCTTGACTATAGGAGGAATTTACCCTCTGGCTACAGCTGTACAGCGGTTTGGGCATGAATGGTGTGGGGGCGTACTGGTCAACTGACCACATGTTTGGTGTTCCATCCAGAACAGTTTTGAAATCTGCTCTAAGAGAGCCAGAGATGAGGGCCAGGATTACCCAATTGCTTGATGGATGGATGAACAGAGAGGGAATGAGGCGGTGTTTCTGACTTTTTTCGTTGTTTATTTGTATAACAGTTGAATACACTTCGAAGCAGCCTGACTGTTAAAAGCTGTGCACTCTGCTCAGTGCATGATGTGACTCTCTGTGTGTCAGACAGCAGCTTTCTCTTATAAAATGTGGTCTTCAGTGAGTGTTTGCTGACATTAAAACACATTATTGTCAAACACAAATACATTCACATTTATCCCATGACATTCTTTGATTGTCCTTTGGCAATCCTGCTTGTGCAAACAGACCGTTTCCCACAGAAGGAGCAGAAAATGCATCCAGGGACAAGCGCAGTGCACTGATAAGTGATTATGTAACAGTAAAGACGACTGGGAGAGGCTGTAGGTGGTGCCTAAGTTTTTTTTTTATTATTACAACACAGCTGATTGGTTACTGCCTGTGTGAAGACATTGTCTGTCTATGAGACGGCGTTTACACATTAACATGCCTGCTGGCTTTATAGTACAGTACATTCTTACACTGAGCAGCTCCTCATTAATCCTGCAAGGACTTGTGCTGTGTGTTTTTTCAGCCACTGTTCAAAAAATGTCAGCAATGCTGGGATATTCATTTTTAAACATTGATCATAAACTAATCGTCATCTGAGAGCGGGTGTAGACTGCTGTGTCTGACAGTTGTGTGCAGAGGTCAAGGGGGGAGTTTAAAAAGCCACCTTTTCCCCTTCTTTTCCTCGTTCATCATCACGTGAACTTCACGTGCTGCTGGTCATGTATGATGTGAGGGTGTGTCTCCAGGGATTGTGCAAGACTGAGCATGCTTTTAAAACCTGAATGATGTTTTTGTGCCTGCGTCTTTCTGAGTGCTTGTTGAAGTGTGTAGACAAAGTGTGTGACTGCTCTCACCTCTTTGTCCAGGTCTTCAATCGCATTTGAAACATCTCTTTTTTTATTTGTAACTCACTCTGATTTGACGCTGCATGCTCTGAATGAGTTGCATAACATTATATAACAGCGTGCGCCTATTAGCCGGGCCTCTCTTTTGTTCCATTGACCTTACAGATTAATCCCTGTCTTTACTTCGCTTAAATTGGCATTTGTTTTGCAGATGGTGAAGAGAGGCTTTCCACTCCTCTCTGACCATTAAACACCCAGATTTTTAAAGCTCTTGCTCAGATCTTAATCTGAATCATGTTAATATGTTTGAAGAATTCATCCGTTGCACAAACTTTGTTAAGATCATGCAAGCATCAACACAAATCTTCTTGGAGCATTTTAGAAAACGGACAAGTGGTTACTACTTAAACCAGCTTAAATCTGGATCAAACACTTTCCTACTTTACTGTGAGGCAGCTGTTTTTCTCAGAGTAAAGGTAACAATAGCAAGGTTACACTAGACATCCAAGTATGTTTGTGCAGCTCAGCGTATGAGGGTGTGACCCGTTGTGCTTTTGCCGCTCGCTGTGACATACTTCGGATTGTGTCAACAAACCATTTATTTTCATCTGTTCCCAACGAACTGAGGTAAAACTACCATTGTGTTGTGGGATTTCATACATAAAGGAGACCTTTACTTTTAAAAGTGTTTTGTGAGTTTGTCTTAAACCTCCATATCGGCTCTGTATTGTTTCTCACACACTCTGTTTCATGCTTTCACACCTTGTCTTGTCAGTTTGTAAAAAGCTGCAAAGTAGGTCACAATGCTTCAGACAAGCCTGGGCATAGATTTTGCAGGAAGAAAGAGGAGGAACCGATACATTCACTAGCTCACACAAGTTAATATTCAACTCAAACACATTCAAACCTTCACTGTACAAGTTAATGCTCCCACTCGTCTTGTTGATTTTGCCTCAGTGTGAACATGTTCTCCTCTTGTTTTCATGTGTTGCCTCTGGTTTAGTTTCTCAGAGCTTTTTCTACATGTCAATACTCAGCCGTATTGGATCCATCCCACAGATAACAGGACAAAGAGCAGCTTGAATGATCAAATAGAAGGTCATAGAAAATAAAGAGAGGGGGCATTTTGTGTTGATGTGAAAGGCTTTTCTTTCTTATCTGTCCTTGGTCAGGTACACTATCACCACTGTAGATTTACATGAATAGAAAACTCTGAGTCCGCATAAACAAGACACCAGAGCACCCAGCTGCACTGAGTGGGGGAGGTTAACATAATTACTGACCAGTCTTTGGCTCAATCTGATAAAGCCTGGTTAAGTCTACGCCGTAGCTACACCATAGCGTTGTTGTGAGGCCTTTGTACTGGAAGACTCTGGACGAGATGAGACGCTAAATCAGAGCAGAGCTGATACCGGAAATGCTGTAAATTCAGAAATATGATACCCACTCAGCCGACCAATAACCCTTGTGGCCTGCATTTTTTTGACTCAGCAAAATTTTTGAGACAATGCATGAAGACTTATGCGTAAGTACGGAGCTATGTGAATCTGCTGCGTTTGTATAAATCAAGTTTAAGACACACCAAGAAGCTTAAAACCAGCCATGCAGGCAGACAGAAGCAGAGTTCTCCAGCTCTTTATCCCCCTCCAACCACCCCACCTCCAGTCCACTTCTCCCAAAGGAGACATTACAGCTGGTTGCTGAAGGTCAGAGTCATAGGAACAGCTACCCACCCCCCACCCTAGTCATGTCTGGGCTGTCTAACCCACATCTCAACTGCTGACACTGCGTGCTGTGTGGAGGAACCAACCTCTCTTCAGGTGTTACGTACATTTCAACACAGACTTTTGTTCGTCTGTAAAATGCGCTTAGCACGTCGGGATTATCACCAGTTGCAAAATTCCGTCCGTTGCCCCCTTCCTGCTTCCAGACCACAAGAGGTTAAAGCTGCAGCACTGACACAGGCAGGGGTGAAAGGTCACCCTCAATGAATGGAGTCATGGGAGAGGAGCGAGTCATATCAGGACACGAGCAGGCATCTGGCATGTCCGCTTGTTCAGCTTCAGGATCTGGTTATGTGCTGCATAGACAATTTCCACAGAAGAATGTGACCGACTGCTTATTTTCTTACTGTGAGGCTTCGCTGCATCCTGACTTTGAGGGTTTTTGTTGAGAATTAAAAAAAAAAAAAAGAAGCTATCTTATCTGCTCTTTAAGGGTGCAGCGCCGCGGCTGGCTCTGAATCACTCCGTCTTTAACGCTAATGAGGGCCTCTGGATGACGCTCTGCCTAATGGGTGAAATATTTGCTGTGTGTTTCTCTGTGTACAATGCCCTAATGAGTCATTAATCATCTCCTGTTATGGAGTGAAGACAAGAGCAAAATCAATTGCATAAGTGAGGAGGAGAGTAGGAGGAATGAGGAATGTTTTCAGCAAACAGTCTGTTGCAAAAGTAAAGTTTTAAATCTCTCCAAGATTTTGAGAGAACTTAAAAACCTTTTTAAAAACCTAACTGTGTGTGTCTGCTGTAGACTGTCCTCAGGCGGGATGCCTCAGGACACAGAGAGAAAGAAACACTTCTGAACAGGGAGACAAACTTGTTGCACGGCTCTGGCATGGCTGCAGTAAAATGCTTTATCGCTTGCTCACCCACACCAATAGGCACTTACATAAGGCCTCTTGTTCTGCCTCAGTAGCTTTGAGAGATGCCTCAGTCAACGGTCTTTCCTCTCCCCTCAGCCAGTCCTTCTGTCTCTGCCCCACTCTTCATGTGTGCCAACAGCTGCTCTGAGGCGTTCCCCTCTGTCCACCTTTCTCAGCTTTCATCAGATCCCTCCCATGCCTCTTCATCTTCGGGTAACTTCATTTAATAGTATTCACCTTCTGTTTCGAGTCAGTGGTGTGAAGTTCTCTTAAAGGTGAAGAGTTAAGTCAGAGTTTACAGTATGAGATGTAAACTGTTCTGCCTGATTTGTTCAAACTTTTTCGCTTTGTAAAACACCCCAACCCCCCGTGTTTTAATGCCTTTTATTTCTTCCATGCATCCTAGTTTCCGTTTCTCTTGGCCCTTTGCCCTCTGACCTTTTGTTTGAGGGATGACCGGCTAAGTCCTATTCAGATCCAGATGAGATGAAGCCCTCTGAACAATGCAGAGCCTCTCTTTGCTGGGACAGATTATCCCGCACTCCTATGCTGAATAATGTCAGATCTAGATTATATGTCAAGTGTTTTTTTTTACCTCCACACTTCCTTGGAACCAAGGTTAAAATAGTTTTGGATTTGTCATTATAGTTTAGTTTTAGTTAGTTTTGACATTTTTTTTCCATTACAGTTTAGTTTAAATTAGTTTTAGAGCAGGCATTCTAGTTTTTATTTAGTTTTAATTTTTGCAACAAGGCTTAGTTTTAGTTTAGTTTTATTTTAGTTTCGGCTTAGTTTTAGTTTTTTCATACCTTATTTGTCAGGTGTAGCATTCAAAAAAGTCACAGTAAATATTTTGTAATACTGTTTATTTTCAGGTCCATCATAGTGCTCACTGCTCAGTCAATGCTGATACTGAACTGTTGGCTACTGCCTTAAACACAAAAAATAATATAAACTTAAATACACAAGTATAAACATGAATTATGTAAAACAATAAAATATGAGCTTTAATAATTAGAAACTTGGACTCTGTAACAATAAAGTCAGATTCACATGCAATTAAACTATTACAGATGCTCTGATTCATTGCTCTCCTACGTTTTGTCGCAACACAGCCAGTCAGTGCAGTAAACACGCACGTCCCAGAACGTCACAATGATGGTGCCGTACGGCACTGATAACTGCCGAAAACTGTCTTAAAATTGGTTGGGAAAATGTGTCGGATTGATTTAAATTCTAAAGGCTATTAGTATTGTCAGAAACTATAACTAAGGGAATTTTGTCTATAATTTTAGTTAGTTTGAGTTAGTTTTATGAACACAAGATACAGTTATAGTTTACTTATCGTTTTTGTTTTCTTTTCTAGTTTTTATTAGTTTGAGTTAACTGCAATGTATTTTAAATTTCAGTTTTCGTTTTTAGTTTCGTTTTAGTTATTATAACCTTGCTTGGAACATACTGTTACATTATCATTCTTTTCTATTAGTGCTGAATAATTTCGGAAAATAATCTAATTGCTAATTTTTTTAGACCAATATTGCAATTGCTATTAAGCATGCAGTTTTTTTGTTTTTTTTCTCCTGCATTGTATACTTAACACAACCTATAGGCTAAGCTAAGCTATAGGTCAATTAATAGTATGACCGACATGACAAAGGATTCTGTAAACATTTAGACAAGTCTTTTCTGCACTTTCTAATTGAAAAAGAAAAAGGAACACTGAAATCTTAGTGACCTTCACTTGTCAGAAAAAGTAACAAACCATACAGAATAAAGTGAACAATGGGTATGGCTCTGCCAGCCACAATCATTTTACATTGCAATGTTGATTTCAAATTGATTAATTGTTCAGGCCTATTTTCCATTTACATTTATTTTGAAAGTCACGTTTCTTTTAGCACGCTCTTGAAACTTTGAAATTTCCTCTAATCTTCATAGTTTAACAGGTTCAAAGCTTTACTCGGACCAACTCACACAATCTGATTGTGTTATTATGCATTAAACTGTAGATTACAACAATAAAACTAATCTCTCCAGTTTCAGAAGCTCTCTCTTTGATAGATTTATCAACACAACAGCCGAGGAAGAAAAACTGAATGTTCTCCCTAATACTCCCATGAAACCCGATCCTTGGCGGCTGAGAATAAGCCACTTTAAGTCTAAACTAACTGTTTTCAGAATGTTCTGTAAGCCTGTAGTTTCATGGCTTTTTGCTTCCTCCTGATCTCAATTACTTATAAATATCCTCACATACACACACAAACAACACACACTCACATACAGTCTTGCGCAACCCTTTCATAAGTCATCCCAGGCCGCTGATGACAAGCAGTGAAATTCAGTCCAGACTGCAAACAGAGATGAGTCTGAGAAAAGCCTAACGCTTCGAACAGAGCAGAGCTGAATGGTTTACATCTGTTTGATTGTTTTTGACTTTTAATTAGCGCTCAGCATGTAGTGGAAAATTTCAGCACTTTTATTTTGTTGGCAGTCTTATTTCAGTTTCCTTCGCTGCTAGAAGGTATACTTACAGAAATAACACCAGTAATAAATCCCACACTGCTTTTTTTCCCGAATAAAACAAGCAATCAGTAATCCTCAGTTTTTATTTCTAAAAAGCTAAAAATAGTTTCGTTTTTTCTCATTTTGCATCATTATAAACCAAAGAAATCTTAGCGCCTCAAAAGGAGCCTCACGCTATTCGTGAATCTACAGTTTCTATCGACAGCCCCGCTCCGTTGCTCTAAATTTCTGGCATTCCAATTGATTTTATGTTCACACAGTTAAGTAATGTGAGCATTGACCTTTCAAAATGCCCGTGCCTGGGAGGGATTGAGTGATCCAAAGCCTGAATAATAAAAAAAAAAAGCCAGGAGCACTGCATGGATTGAATTGCTAACAGCAGCTAGCAATGTCATTTAAAGTTAATTTCAAAGATCTAGCTTCAATAAACAAATTTAAGATAGCAGGACACACCCAGGCTCATCAAACCAGTGGGCCCAGTTCAGCACAGACTCTCAGAAACCCCCTTCACTGTGTATGTGTGTGTGTGTGTGTGTGTGTGTGTTAACATGTGTGTCCTTAGTTAACTATAGAGCTGCGTGGGTGGGGATACTGCCTTATCCTCATGACCTCAGACAAACGGTGCTGGTGGCAAGGCAGCTGGCCAAGTAGCTCTGCAAGTGAGCATATTTGTGGCTAATGATGCGTTTCTCCAGTTACCTCCTGGCTATTACGTCATGCACTAAAGTGTAAGTCTGTGGCTGAATTCAACTGCTTCCTTACCTTTACCTGCAGAGAAAAAACACAGTGGGCAGAGAGTGGGGTAGTAGGCCAAGCCGGCACCCTGTAAGCAAGATTTTTAACACAGCTTTTCTCTTTTAACAAGCTAAAGCTCACAGATCCTCATGTTTTATACCAACGCAAAGTATTCACTGAGCCTTTATAGATTGTGGAGTAAGTTTAAATGTAGTCATGAGCAGGTATTTAAAGGTGTGTGTAGGCTCAGAGAGTTTTTTCAGCTTTTTAGTCTCTTTCAACAGGAGCAAAAACACACCCCTGGACTCCCTTTTGACAGCTGCCAAGATAACGTGGAGATTTCCGGCCTTGGGGGAAGTGAGAAAGTATCCCTGCTTAAAGTTAGTGGTGGCTGCTTCCAGCACCAACAAGCCGCTGCACAAAGCACCGAGTGTCCGAGAGGCTGCTGGAGACCAGGGCACCGACCACTGCCCCAGAAACTCTCCAAAGCTGTTCCAGGCCATGTGGATACCGTGATAATTCCACAATGGAGTTATTCTTGCTCTTGTCTGATCAGCTGCACATCCACCCACATTTGTTTTCATCCAAAGAAGGAAGCGGGCACATTTTTTTTCCCCTTGTTGTTTGGTTGATATACAATACGCTCTGGTGCTGTCCCGTCGATCCAGACATATTTCGTGAGGTTTCTGCTGCTGTAATTTATGCTGAGGGCAAGGCTAATCTCCAGTCCCTTCACTGAAAGCATTCGCTTTTCCTCTTTCTCATCCAAACGGCCTGGATCCAGTTTGACCAAGAATCAACACTATGGTCATAATATATTTATACTACCTCTTGTTTATTTTGTGTTTTGTTCACTATAATTATAGCATGAGGAAAATGTGGGACAACAGGGAAAGAAGAAGAAAGAGAAGAGAGACAGAGAGAGCATTTCACATTCCTTTCACCTCCTTCTAGTCTTAACTCTGTGAATATATCAGGAGATGGCATTTTCCTACCTGATATATACCATACACTAAAATGTGATTTTGCCTATTTGTTATTCTAGCCCAAGGGGAGGGCAACCTTTTCCATGACTCAAGCCACTTTAAAATACACTCATGCCCAAAGTGCCAATACTTACTGCTTTTTTTTTTTTTCTCATTATCATCAACAGTCGATTGGAAAGTCTCCTTGAACGGTTTGTCATGCTTCGCTATGCAGTGAGAAATGGTGTAACTTCCTTCTGTTGCCTGTTTTTTAGCAGTACAAAAAGTTTTGAATGTGTTCCTCTGTTTTTCATACTCTGCTAACACTGTTTTCGTGTTTGGTCTCAAAAAGACGCTGCACACTCGATGCCCAAAGATACCGCACTTTCACAGCAAAGGGTGTGTGTCGCTTGATCTCCATCTCTGACAATAAATCCATACACCCTTGTCTAGCTATGTTGGAAAGAACGACTAGAACTTTGTTTGTTTGCCTCGATAACTTTGCTGAATGGTTGCAATTGTGAGTTAACAAACTGGCCCCCCAAGAGATTTGCAGTGACACACTTGCAAGACACATTCGCATACACATTATTTAACTTTATTTATTAAATTTCTTATCAAAGAACATTTGTATTGTGCTCATTTTTTGTGAAGTGTTAAATAAAATACAACACAATAGTTTTAATTTTTATTAACTTTATTTTTTTCCCCTCTGCCCTCATGTGCCAGCTATAACACCCATGCCTTAGGTTGCCTACCCCTGTTCTAGCATATTATTCTGTGTCAATATGAAAAAAAGATTGCTGAAGCTGCTGTGATAACTCTAAATAATAATAGGGTTAGCAGTTGGCATCATCTCAACTCCAAAATACATTTCAACTTAAAAATCTATGTCCAAATAAAACAGTGAAGGAATTCAGGTGGGTGTGGGATTTAAAAGTTATTACCCAGAATGCTTTTGTGAATTGTGATCTAAAAGCTATTGTCAACCTGAGTGAGGGGGGAAATGAGAGCCTCAAATTGTTTTGTGAAGCTTCAACCTTCAAGTTAATACCGGGCATTCCTTTGGGGTTTAAAGTTTTTGCCACTGTTAGTAAGGAGGGCATAGTATGGATGTGAAACTCTATTACAATGTAAAGCTTTACAGCTGATTTCAGACTGTCTGAGACAAGTAGTGTGGTGTATTGCCTACTTTCCATATTAAAAAACAGGTGTCTGTGCCTCATGGCACAAACCTGACTTTTGAACCCCATGATACAGACCATTTGTCTTTGAAATCGATTTATAATTCCCAACAACAACCTGAAGAAGTCAAAGTAACTAACACATATAATTTATATTTAAACAAAAATGAGAGGTTAACATTAGAGATGCACGATATATCGGTATCAATATTGGTATCGGTCGATGTGTAAAAGGGGGCCGATATAGCATCTTGACTGATCTTTCAAGACCCAAATAATATTGTTTTTATGACTATGCAAACACCAAAACTACCTAAGAAGTGTGGATCATCATCTATTATGTCTCTCTTCCTGCTTTTGATCCGAAAAACAGATAAAATAACTTTTTGATTGCGTTCATCTCAGACGATAAATCCTTTGATCCTCTCCATGGTCGTCTTTTCTCACGATTGCGCCGCTCTTTCTCTCTGAACTAGTTTGACACATTATCTCAGATTGCTTTTTTAATTTTTTACCAGTATTGATATTGGTAAATATCGGTTGTTGCAATGTTAATATTGGATATCAGTATCAGCCAAAATTTTCATATCGATGCCTCCATAGTTACCTGACAAGTCTAAATCAACAAAACTAAGACAAGGGTTGGCACTAAATGTCTTATTTAATCAAGATAACTTCTGTTGGTGTTAGAACAACTAAATGTTGTTTTTGACCTAGCATAAAATTTTGAGGCAGCCCATTGAAACAACAAGTTGCATTTAACTGTGTACTTGTTAAATGTTTCAGTGAAAGTCCATCATTAAAATACCTGACACTCAATCCGGAGCAAGATGTTGGTTGTAGTAAAGAGGCTTTAAATGAGTGACAACAATATTGTCCTCTAAAACTGTCAGATTAAGTCAGGGAGAAGAAAGGAGGAGGTTAGCCAGGGATCGCTGTACCTCTGTGACTTTAGCAGAACCATGCAGTGTTACATACATTTATAGGCCTGTTGAGCAGCTGTGTCTGTCTCTGGTTTCACTTCAGCTCTCCTTTAATGGGAGAGCCATAACTGCTGCTTTACACTGGGCCAGATTTCTTAAAGAATGTAAACTAAAGGGGACTTAAGGATTCGTGCTTTGTTCCTGTGAAGGCGTGTGTATGAATGAGGGGTGGCGGTTGTGTTTGCATATCTGACACTGGATGTGTTTTTAGCCTCTGGAGCTGCACATGTTAACACAATGCTCCTGTCAGAGGAACACTGCTTTTAAAAACCTCGACTGAAACTGCTGTGACAAGATACTTTCATCTGCTGATGGGAAGGTTTTCAAAGATCAAAGATTAATGTGGCTAATGAGGTAGCTAAGCTATCCAGAAAGTTATTGCATAACGTGTTAAGAACTTTAAGAACAGCAGTGTTGGAAATCAACTTCTTCTAGTTTTAAGGCTTTTGATCAAATCACATGGCCCACATTAGCAGATTTAATTTACTGACAAGGCATGAAGATGAAACTGTTAAATTGAATATCTGACATTTATTCATGTATGTCTGTTGCATTTATAACCTTCACAAGTCAGCAGTTTTTTAGATTTTGCAACACAAAGTAAACCCATCTGTGTGTCTCAGTGATTGTGTGTGTCCTCGTCTCTGCAAGTAAAGAGTGTTGGCCGTGGAAAAGCCTGACTGTTCAACAGAAAAACACTCGAGTCTCACAAGGCACGACTTTCCCTAAGCCAGGGCTGCTAGCTGTGTCTGGCATGCGCTCCCATCTGTCTGTTTGTCTGTTCAGGAGAAAGAGTCTGCCCTCATCTGACCACTGCCCGGGTTTGGCCCCTGTTCGAAAACGCTCAACTCACACAGGGAGACCCACCAGTTGCATCCAACTGGCAAATATTTTCATCCCTTTTTTTATCAAACACAGCCACCATATTTCAACATGTTAGTAAATCCTAAATAGTCTTGGACAGAGTCAGAGCTTAACATCCTCTCAGATGCGTCATGGATGAGCAGATCTCTGTCATCAACAGCTGTCTTTGGGTAGACAGTCAATTTTATCATCATGATCTCTCTAGTGTCTCCATGATGTGCATTAATTGCTTCCATTCATCTTGCTAAGTATCTCGCTGCTGGCATTGCAAGGTGATAGAGGAGCCATTTTCCCGTCCTCGGCCTTCTTATCCCCAAGAGTGTCGCAGCCTCCCCCTGTAGGATGCTGATCAGATAGAAAGAAGTACGGTGAACTGCTTTTACAGGCACAGAGCCAGAGGGATCCTCAGGGAGACCTGTGCTTTAAAACATTTTTGCTGTAGTATAGTCAGAATAGAGCCTGACGTGGCCAGTGGAGGGGGGAGCAGGGGGCATGGATGGGGTGGTACACTGTTCAGATACTGAGGGACGGAGGCCACATTATGAAATCAAAAATCATGAGGGCAGACTCACCACCACCAGGAGAATGTGAAACACGCAAAAAGGAGCTGTTATATAACTTTAGTGCTGTATCTGTGTGTATTTTGACTATGCTACACATACACTACAAGTTTGAAACTCTTCAGACTGATTACATGTTGAAAATGTAAAATAAGTTTAAAGAAACAAGCGCATTTCAGGTGAACCAGTTCTCTGCTGACAAAGTTTAGCAGTAAGGAGAAGGATCTTTTCTTTTTGTCCACTGAAAAGAATTTCTTGTTTTTATTTTATAGTTATGATAGACACTGTAGCTGAACTGTCTGACAGAAAAGTGACAGAAGAGCAGAAGAAAGCTAAACTGGAGAGTGACACAGCAGGGGCTAAAGGCTAAAACACGGGTTAAGATGTTTGAGAAAATGTTCATTTCAGCCCACAGTCAGCAGTTATTCTGCAGTGGTCTGTTCAAACTTGAGAGCCTGTCAATAAAATGAAGAGTGAGGTTACGTTAGCTCTGCTTGGTAGATGATCACTGGTAGGACATGCTGTGAGTTATGCTAAATATGGTCTGGTACTAAACTACGGGACAAACAAAGTTTTAAAAAAATGCATGTTGTCACATTTGGAACAATAATACTACATGAACCAAAAGTTGTCTTGCACAAGTTAAAAAGATCTGCTCTCCATTCATTTGCTTCAAAGCAGACACACACCTTGGCAGGAGATGCGTCCTCATCACAGCAGGTGCAAGTGCCCTTGGGAAACAGAGTCTTTATCCTGGTAAAACATTAGCTTTACCTGATAGTCCCCACAGCCCCTTTAACAAAACTATTAGACCACCTGTTGTAAAAATGGGTCTTCTGAGATTTTCCTTCACTTCACCGTTTTGAATGGGAATGAGGAGTTAAAAACAGATTTAATGCTTTTGTATCCAAATTTGAACCAGAGAACTTAAATTAATAGAATGGAATAGAATAGAATAGAATAGAGTAACTTTATTGATCCCAAACAGGGAAATGATGGTGTTACCAATTGAACAATAAAATACATACATAAACATAAGTACTCCAAATAAAAACAAGTAAGATCGTAATACAATATATATACACCAGGATTAAGTTAACATAACTGTTGGTTTTGAAATGAGAAATAAATACAACAATAACTTCAACATGTAAGCTGAGTGTAGAAAATATGCAAATAGCTGCCGAAGTTGAGAGGTGATGAAAAGAGGGAAATATATAGTGATAGTAATAGTATTCCTTTTTTTTATAAAACAGTAAGTTTGAGATTTCATGAATAACAGCAATCGTTTTATTTTAGCATCAAATATGTCATTTTGATTGAAGAGCTTGCACATCCTAATGGATTAATCATTACAGAAACATATAAAGTGATTTTGTGGTCAAATATGTACTGTTAATTTAGGGCAGTAGTGGTAAACACCTTACACTGGGTAGTGATCTAATAAATTTGTTGAACTCTGTATATTGAGTATTACATAACCACATAACAAAGTTAACAGTTTTTAGGAAATATTTTTGTTCAAATTGTTTTAAAACTCTTCTTAACCATGGCATTCCTCAAGGAACCATTCTTGGGCCTGCTTCATATTCCTTCTACTGTCTCCCCCTCTGACACATTTTTATGCAGACGACACCCAGCTGTGCAGTTCTGTCTCAGCACATTGGCCAAATGCTCTTCATTTTTTCAAAACAAAAACACAATGAAGATTAAACAGATATTTTTTTAAGAGGAGCCAAAGCATCCAGATAAATCGATAATGGATAAATCAGTTTTGTTTGTAGCTTTCATCATGCCACTCAGGCATAAGTATACGACGCATTGGCTTACTGGTCGTATCACACACTCTAAAAATCTGCAGCCAATAACAGTTAACTAATATTTTTTTACTTTAAGCTCTTTCTTGTTATCAGATCCAGTTCCCTCACTTTCTCTTTCTAGAAAAAGATACTGATCAGTTTATTTTACTGGTTGAGGTCTTTGTCTGCCTCTAGCTGCCCTGCAGATATTTGGCTTTATGGGAGTAAGGAGAGCAGAGTGGCTTTGAAAGAGCACTAGTTTGCTTTTGCAAAACACAGGAAACCAGGCAGCGGCCTGCTCTGGCTTGTGATGGCAGAAGGGTAAATCTGGAGAGCAGGAGGAGAGAAAGGGAGTGGGAAGTGAAGAATGAGGAACAAACTAAGAGCATGAACGCTGTAAAAAAAAAAAGAAGACTGACCGCTCTTCAGGGCTTCCCGCCATTTTCATTTTTTGTCACAAGTTTCAGGGCATGCTTCTGTTTTGTTTACTCGGGCTCCAGAATGTGTTTCTCTGCGTGTTTTTCATTTCAAATTTCAAACCAAAGCTGGTTTGTGACTCGGTCCCCAGCCTCTTGTCTCATCTCTTGTTCAAGTTGGAGGGAAACAGATCCACTTGGTTACACACAGATTGAACTCCTCTTAGTTGATTTGTTCTGGTTTCCCTTTACATCAACAGAACAAACAGCGAGGCAGCCCAATTGTTCTTGAGGCTCAGGAGAAGACTTGTCTTTTATGATCCTGGAGAAGCAAAAGTTCAGTCTAGCCCGGAGTGGTTTGGATTATTTAGATCTATGAAAATACAGTTTAAACGGATGTCGGACGGGAATAAGAGTGTTTTTCAGAGAGGGAGTGGGAAAAAAACAACAACTTTGGGCTGTCTCTGGTGGCACACAATACTTCAACTCATGACTCAAATGAAAAACGACAAGCGGTTTGATAAGGAGGCAGTGTGTTAAGGGAGAAGAGTTTATCTTGTGTGCTCCTTCTTGCAGAAGAGGGTAAAAAAAGGCCACTGCACAGGAGAGACTACCCAGCTTTCCCCTAGCAACAACATTGTTATTGGAGGGGACTGACAGAAGTTGTGAGGGAAGTTGCTATAGCTACGAGTTAATCTTGTTGTGTGGCCTGAAGCGACACTGGGGCAATAAAGTATGGTTCAGTTAATGGATAGCAGTGGTTTCCTCAGAGACTGAAACATCAGATCTGCTGTGTAATTACATATTTTACAGGTATACACTGAGCAGTTACTGCACTCTGCAGATGAACTATAACATATTTTTAACATTGTCATGTGTGCTCCTGCTACAGAGGGAATCTTTTTATTAAGACCTGAATAGATTGAGACTGAAAACAGTGTAAGAATTTAACCTATGAAGTGTGGACACACCTGTCTGCTTTGATCAAGCTGTGTTTTGACGTCACCTTAACTTGTGTGAAGCTCACACCAGAAATAATGAGCCACAATATCTCAATCGTGCTCTTTCCACAAGATGTTGGCATGGCATGTGGTGCGTCAAGATCCACTCTGTCGTCAGCCGGTTAATTGCTAGTGCTGTGTCAACATTTTCTCTCCGAGGATCGTGTGTTGCTCACACAGCTCTGATCTTGAGGGAGGATGTTCACACAGGTTTGCCACACATCAAAAGCACTCCTCCGAGCTGTGTGTATGATCCCGATCTTCATTACATCGTGTCGTCAGACACTACAGAGGGAATCATGCCTTTTGCTCTGTGTCTATCCTCTATTATTTTGCCCGGACAGAGCATTCCATTGTTTGTGCTTTTGGCCTAAGGCTACAGATTGCATTCGAGGATCAAGAGACAGAAAGAGAGGGCTTTTTGTCCCGGCGCTGAATAGCCATTACATTCACAGCCCACATTAAAGAGACACGGCTCCTGCCTAACAGCCTCTCCCTCTCCGGGGGGTTCAGAGCCTGGGGACTTACGTAAGGGGCAACATGTGTGCGGACTGCTCTATCATGGCTGAATTAAGAAGATAGTTTGCCACATATTTATACAGATACATGTTTTTTATGTGTATTTACATCCATATAGCTTGTTTCAAAACAAGAGAAAATAATGCGAACAGGAGCAGGAGGGTGACAGCTGTAAACAAGAGGACATGAGCTTGCCTTGGGTTGGAGGAATAAACAGTTTACTGCCAATCATGACTGTATCTCCACAGAGCGAGCACGGGAGTGAGACACAAAGAGGGAGAGTGAGATGGCTGGGATTACGTAATTCAGTCGAGTCGAGTCGAGTTGAGGCGGGATGATGAGGGACTGAGGGATTGCAGGATGGAGAGCGTTGCTGTTCTATTTATAGATTGTATAGGGTCGGGGCAGCTGCACATTAGGAACACAATCAGCAACAAGCCTGGTCAGTTGTTGTCATCTCATTCTACAGGATATACCAGTTTAACTTCCTCCTACCAGCCCTGCTACTTTCTTTTCTTTATATTTTTGCACGGATTATTCACATTTTTCAAAGTATACATCCACATTTTCATCTACAGTGGCTCGTGCTTTAAGATAGCACACATAGGCTTATCTACATAAACAGTGCTCAGTTCAAAATCCCTTCAGAGCCAATCAGGATCGCTTGAGCCTTAAACAAGCTTGAAGGGTGAAAGGAGAGATAGATGCATATCAGAACACGTGACAGAGCGGTTAACAATGCTCCTGTGGTTTTGTGGCTACCATCATCAGTTTCTCTGTCAGCCTCCCTCGCAATCTCCCCCCCTTCTTCCCTCCTGAGTGTGTGTGAGGATGAGCGGTTCAGACATATGTTTTTGAAATGAATAAATGAAAAGCTTTGCCTTGGGAAAAGTCTATTTTATAACTGGAAACACAAGTCTTGTTTTTTTTTGATGTGAAAGCATCTGCGACAAAAAAGGGGAATAAAACAACAATGTTAGTGTGCACTTAATGTGTTTCCTATCAACCAGAGCGGTGTTTGGAAATTAAATATGTTTCCATGTGTTTGTGTGGCAGCTTTTTGGCTCTTCAACTGCCAAGGTCACACACCAGTCACTAGGCTAATCTGAGGCTCACGCAGCTGCTGGATATAGAGAAGGCAGCATATGCATACAGTACATACAGAGCCAAATAAATACACCCTGATGCCTGTTTTAGGGATCATGGAAATCACATGATCGAGTCAATAGATGCTATTTAAAGCAGTCTCCATTGGGCCTTAAAGAGAGGTCACAGAGTGTTGTTGGCTTTGTAAACCAGCAGAGAAAACCCACCACACTGAACTCTACCCCTAGTCACCCTGATTCAGAATTGATAAGCTTTGTGGTCAGCTCCTCTAAAAACAATGAAATCTGCTGCTCCTGCCCTGCCCCTTCCACAGTGGCTTCCTCCTGACCTTTCAAAATTGGTTTCTTCCAAGCACCCTGATTTTTTTTTTTTCCTGGTAAACAAGATAGACTGCTTGTGTGTTGTCCAGAACTAAGAGTGCCTTTTTCTTGAGAATGAAACAATCCCCTCCCTGTATCTATGTCGACTTGTGGGATTACTGCAGCATGTTCATAGTTTGTTTCTCTACAAACAGAAAGAGTTGTGTGTAAGAGTTGTGTTCTGCTCAACTGAGTCTTTCTTGTACCAAACAGGTGGGATTCACATGCAGAGGTGTGGAGGATTTAAGATGCCAAGATCGTTTTGAAAGGCGTTTTCTCTCCTAGCTGGGATGGTTTGGACTCATGTGAGCACAGCTATCACACTCTGATGAGGATCAAAACAAAGTGAGCCGGGATCACAGAGAAAACTGTTGATTTGCATCAAGAATGCAAACAACCCAGCAACTGTAACAAACAGCTGTTTGACTCATTATACTTGTCGTTGTCGATTATGCTACCAGGCAATTTTAGATACAACTACTTACTGTCTGCGTCCAATTAAGCATCAGCAGAACCCAACTTTGGTATTTTCGTGAGTGCTGTCCAACATTTGACAAATGTGCTCCTCTGATCAAGTGTCAATCCTAATCTGAATTTAGCGACCAGTGTAACCAATTCATATGGCATCTGTTTCAGAAAAAAACAACTTTGTTAATTATTGTCTTCCTTTTCCTCTTGGACTCACTGTTTCACTATTTTATTCTCACAGAAGCCTTGTTATGGGATTGCATGGCTCCATTTAGAAGTAGAGTTTTTCCTTAACTGCCAGGACGTGTGTTACATTACATCACTAGGGATGCAGCATGTCAAAAGAGTCATGAGAAAATGATCATGGTGGAAGACAACAACCAAATTTGAGTTTGGCTAAGTCTAAGTGACGGTGACATAGTGAAGGAGCAAGCGCGTCTGTTGGGACAGAAACTTCATCACAGTCTGAATTTGAGTTCGTCTCTCATGAGTTGTGGTCTCCTGTTCATAAAAACGCCCCCGACATAGCTGTAGTAACATCTCATTTCTGGAACATGACACACTTTATTTGCAATGAAGAAAACAAGCCCAGTTTACAAATCCTTCTTTTTATGAGAGTCTAAATGGATCAACAGTACGGGCAGGCTGACTTCTGACTCTTCTAATATTCGTTACCGTTTTCTACTCTCTCAAAGTCAGGGAATTATAGTAGTAGTATTTTTTATTCAATCACCATACACTAACATATTCCATGGTATAAACACTCTAACGCAGGCACATCTGAAGCAAAATGCTTGTTTAAGCTTAGCTTACTTCTTAACCAGACATAACCAATTCAGCTACAAGCTTCCAAAATGTAAGAAAAAAAAACAATAGCAGCCAAAAAAATTAATATTAACTTTTGTTCAAGTTTATACTGGAATCATTTTAAAATTTAACTCCCAACAACAGAAACAGATCTCTTCTTTTGAGACCTTTTATGTCTCCTGAATTGGAAATAACTTTTGTATGGAGTGCAGAAGCTATTTTCATTTTTCTGTGAACATTATTTGCATTATTTTGCAAAAGAATAAGAATAAGTCATTAAACTTCATTACATTAGGGTAAGAGATAGTGGTGCAATATGCACATATTTATCAACCATGAGAGTAAACAGACTGGCCTTTTTATTTTTTATATTTTTTATAATTTTATTCCATATTTTGCATTTTGCAATGCAAAACAGTGTTGCTTAATAAACTCTGTTATGAGAGAGATAGTTTTGGCATTTATATGGGATACATTATGGTTTTGAAATAATTGAACAACAGAAAAATAATCATTAGACTAATCGTCCAATTAATCATTAGATTAGTCGACTAATCAATAAAATAATCGCCCGATTAATCGTTTTAAAAATAATCGTTTACCCCCAGCCCTACTATTCACAATACCTTAAGGTCATTTTTGAATTGAATATATTATTGTTTTATGAGTAGATCCCCTCAACCGGATACTAAAGGACAAGTGGGAAACAATCAAAGAGTTGTAAATTAAATGCTGGGCCTTATGACACGGTTTTGCTATTAATTTTGAAATTTTACCTTTGTTTAATTATGTATTTCCTGTTAATTTATGATTAATCACAGCTACCGGAAATGTTTCAATAACATGCTCAGATTACAAATACCATAAATTTGATTTTCATGTTTATTTACATCAAATCACAATAAGGGAATGTCTAGCTCTCTTTCAACTCCTCACTTAAGCTCTTTTAAATTTTCACCAGAACCCCAAAAAATAGATTTTCTTTTCTGTCCTAAACAAATGAACAGTAAATAAATTAAATAATTAATTTAATGCATTTAAAAAATGTTTTTCTTACAGGCACACATCAGACAGCACTTATACTGATATCTGTGATAGGCCCTGTTAATGTGTCAGTCCAGCTCAAGCAGCAGTATGGCACACCAGCAGACTGAGCACTCAACTTAAGGTGATGAAAATAAAACCTTTTTTCAAGCGGTTGCATCCGTAGATCTCCCTTTAAATCCTACACACTGGTCCTTTAAATGAGCTTTTAATAAGTGCAATATGTGCTACAAACCTAAGCAGATTGTGGTAATTCCTGCTGGGTCGGTAACTGGAGTACGAGCACTGCGATAAATATAGAGGGAAGGCCCGGCCGTCTCCCCAACAACAGCAGAGAGCCCACTATAAGGGTCTACTGGGACAGGAGATGCTGAACATC